>NC_071342.1:14289642-14589732 GCF_027744825.2 Synchiropus splendidus | reverse complement strand
TGTTAGCGCTCCAAATTCAAGCTAAACCTTCAATGGAGCTTTCAGAGTCTCAAGTGCATCACAGTTTCTTTGGTCTGCAGAAATGTTTACCGAATAACTTGCATGGTTGGAAGCTCTTTGTTTTTTCCGGGTTGTTACCTGTTGGAATCCTTTAATAGCCGCTGCTGATGACTCACACACCCACTCACACTCCAAACTGAAAAAGCTTTCTTATGTTATTTCCATTTTGAGGAGGAGGGTTGTGTGTTCGGGGCGGCAAAATGCCAAGTCCGAGGAGAGCCTTGTCTTTATTTGTTAAAGCGGTGACGCACAGGGAGGACGCACCATGAAAACACACACTTGACACACAAACCCTTTGTCCTGTGCTGCCATGGCGAGCAAGACGGCGCTCTGAGTCATGTCACTTTAGTCAAATGTTCATCCCGCTACTTTATAAAACAAATCTAATAATAGTGTACGGTGCATGACCCCTCCCCCCTACACTGGGCATGAGTGTGCTGGTGTTAACACACAATTAGTTGAGCACTGTGGCAGAAAAGGCTGTTTGCGTGTCGCTGCCGAGCGTCTTCTTCCTGCTCATGATCACATGATAGTGCGGTGAATCACTGAGGGATGAATAATTCTAATTAGGAAGTGACCTGGGCTCAGGAGGTCATCGTCTGCTTCTTTTCAGTCATCACACAATCTATGTTTTTCTACTTTAGCTTTGGGTCTCTGAATTGTAGGGGCTAGCTGAACTATGCCTAAAATATCCATCTATTTATGTATGACAGGAAACAAAATATTCACTTTTCAATGTAGCATTTTGAATTAAATTTACAGTGGTACCTCGGTTTTCGAATGTCCCGGACTTCGAACAAATCGGAGTTTGAACAAAAATTTCGAGATTTTTTTGCTTCTGATTTCGAACGAAAATCCAGAACTCGAACGCCCCCCAAAAAAGCCGGAAAAACATAACGTGTGTGGACCGATCAGCTGACCCACGATGCACTTTGTTATTATTACATTCAGAGCTGGACACGCACCGGGCACCTCTTCACTTCTGGAGAGACGTCACTCACTCGGCAACCCCTCCCACATGCAGCGGCCACACACATAGAGGAACAGCGCACCTGCAGCAGACACTCTACATTCACTCCTACAAAAGACTATTTTAAGGCTTGGAACGCATTATTTCTTTTTCCATTCATTGTAATGGGAAAAGTCGATTCTGATTTCCAACAAATCGCTTCGGATTGTGGTAGACATCCGAGGTACCACTGTATATGTAACTCACGCTAAAAACAATTGTAGCAGTTTATCAAAACAGTGTGTAGCGGTTTGTCCTATTTACTTATAACGGGAGGGAATAAAGCCAAATTTATGTATCTACAGTCTGCGATCGGAGCTGTCGAGAGCAATTTTACTGGTACTACATGCGTCTTTTTCTACCTGGTTTTGAATGTAGGTGGAAACCTTGATGTGTAATGGTGCGCATACGGAACCTGTGGCTACAAAATAGTTTTGTAGCGACACAAAGCCTTGACACAACATGGAGGCCTGTACTGTCAGTCTTGGATGATAAGGGAAGGAAAGTACCGGTGGTAAGGAGTGACTTCACTTCTTTTTAAGAAGTGTTTCCTGTGTTTATTTTTTGTGACCCAAAACACTGTTGTAATATTCCAAATTTAGGTTTGTGAAATTCTGTTGTGAGTGCGTGTAAATTTGAGATGGAGGTGTTTCAGTTTCACAGCATCTTTAAGTTGAATGTAAATACAGATATTTTTAATTCATCTAAATATAGTTTTAATTAACAGATGAATATCTTGTAGTACTTTTGCTGACATTTTTTTATTTAGATACTGCATAAATATGTTTTCATTGATCTGCTTCCTGGTAGCCTTTGCTCGCTGTTGCCCCCTGTAATATTGGCGGCAGTACTGCACAAACATTGCGGGCCAAATGGAAAGGCTGTGCAGGCCGTTTGGCTGAGGATGCCAACGCCAGCTCTGCTCGCCAGTCGATCAACTTGTTAGAAGACAAACATAACTGATATTTTGTGAAGCTATTAAAGGCAAGTTCAATTCAAACAGTGATAAGCCATAACATAATAACAATGTTTTATTTCTGTTGTATAGTTTTAAGAGGGGAAAAGCTGTTGAAAACAGAAACCAGGTTGTTGCGATGAGTCTTGAATGCACCTGAGACTTAGACAACGCTTGGTGTGAAGAAACTGAAGGTATTTGTATCATTGGTACTGCAACACAGTGAATATAACCAGACCATTGGAGTCTGTTGTGGAGACTTTAGCACTTCACTCGAGCGGTGACGGGGTGCAGAGAGAGAAAGCCGAGCCGGTTATGTAATTTGGCCCATCTGTATTAATTGACCCGCTCGTTCAATCCCTCCGTCCATCCGCCGCGTCTGCAGCTCCTGATGACATTGATCTGGTTTGCTGATCGCACGGCGGCGATGTTATTTAACCACGGTACACGACTGCTGGGAGTTTTCTCATCTCTTACTATTGAGCACCAGAATCCATGTAAATCACGGCAGGGTGGTGAAGATGCAGAGGAAGTGGTGAAGAAGGTGTGTGAAGAGGCACATGGAGAACAGGAGGGGTGGGGGTATTGAAAACTCTGGAAAGAAGGGGGGGGGGGCTGTTAGACAAAAGTGAGCACGGGGAGGGAGAAGGAGGAGGGAAGGCGGTGCTAGAGCAGACAGCAGGGAAGGAAAGCTGAGAAGAGGAACAGTGGAGCGAAGCTTTGAGGGAGAGAGTGGCTGAAAAATAAGGAAAGTGCTGCGATATGAAGCACTGGAGCCGTGTGGAGGAGACAACGTGGGGCTGGAATGTTCTGACAAAGAAGTAAGCGGCGGGAAAAGAAGGGAGCGACAGGAAGTCTCTCCAGGACTTGCACACAAAAGTGATTCTCCCCCTATAAGTGGAAAGTGGAGGCAAAGATGAAGAGCTCCAAATTGGGTGAGTGGATGGGAGCATAATGAAATGACTGCATGTCTTGAATTTCCGTGTGGCCTCATTTGGATGAACACAATACTTGAATAATCTGCCTGTGGAAACCGTGTGCACCAGCACCTTGGGTGAGTGGGAGAGCACTCATGGGGTGTCACTTGCCTGGAAGGTCACTGAATGAAGGTGTGTGCGTGTGTTAGAAAGTGTGTGAAATGAGAACAAACAGGATTCTTCATGACGCTGTTGTAAAATTAGTGCTGATGTTGATAATTCGATTCAAGGTTTGTGTCATTTTGGTGGTGTTTTCGACAAGTCTCTGGCCACTGCTTGCAACTTCACAGTCGACACACACTGCCTGTGTATTGATTTGAAATTCCAGCCTGAAAAGCTGCACCCCTCCGGACAGTTGGCCTCGAGAAGGAAGGAGAGCGTGGGGTGGGGGGGTGTTATTCAATATGCCTCCACTCACACACATCTACCAGAGATTAAAGAAGTGCACAAGGGCAGACGATTAGTCTTTAAAGAGTAAAGAAATGCCCAAAAATAAGTTTCATTTTGATGACAAAGCAACAACTCGCTTTTGTTTTCCTCCTGACGTCCCCATGCGTGTAATTACATGATTCCTCATGTGCCCCGGGGTTGTTATTGTAGTTTCTCATCAAGTTTGTTATGCCCCCCCCCCTAAAAAAGTGGTGTGTCAGCACATGTGTTTACTGTTTCAAGAAGGTCCACTCGTTTCCGCCTGTTGTAGTGTCACGTCGAGGGACACGCTGAGAGAAGACTGTAATTACCCAGGCTGGATTTTGAAGTGGAGCGCGCCTGATGTTTCTCTCCATAATCATAAAAACATCCATAAATGGGCAGGTGTGGGGATGTAAAGGCTGACGTAAAGTTTCGCTTGAGGGATCAGGAGTAGTCACGGACTGACAAGGTGGTTACCTCATTCCCACTGAACATAACAAATGAGGTAAACGTGTGTCATGACTGCAGGTCACTTTCATGTCTTGTTGACTCATGATTTTGTGTGACTGCCTCAGTTCTGAGTCTGTAATGTGAACATGCTCAGCCTGTTTAATGTGAGGTTTAGATGCAGGTTTTCCCCACAAAGAGCGGGATTCAAACTCAACACGAATGGTATCAGAGGTGGGATGGTCACTTCAAGATCAATGTACTCTTGTGTTATTCAGGAATAACTGAGCTTTAATGTATCGGACCATAAGTATTCTGTGACGAAAAAGTTTGAGGTGTTCTCTGAAGTGCCAGGCTTGTTATGTTGCACCTCACTGTCACATTGTTGAGTGTGTGTACTGGTCATACCAACAAGCGAGCTGTGGTTATTCTCCACGCTACTTGTGCTTTACATTCAAGGGTGAACTATGACGTCATTATTCAGTAGATTGTTTTTGCCTCATCTGAAATACACAAAGTTGACAGCAGCATCTGAAATGTATGCAATTGTTGTATTGAGAAATCCACGTTGTGCTCCTTATTGTAGTTCATTTTTGGAAGAAGACTGTATTTTTTAAACATCTCATCAACTATGCATTGAGCTTAGAGGAGTCAGGCTGATCCAGGCCCTCATGTCCGAGTCATCAGTGTGAGTCGAGACAGAGACCAGAGCATCCAGAGACCAAGACTATCTGGGCCATAGACCAAGACCAAACTGATCATGAAACAAAATAGTTCCAATGAAAGTGAAAATGGTTACTGTTTGTTTTGCAGTAAGATGTGTATTGCGTCTATATGACTAATACACTATTCTGTATTCAATGTGGTCTCATTCTTTGTTCTGTCTGGGGCCCTCAAAGTCATGGTCTTTGACTCGATCTCTGTGTTCTCTGGTCTTCGTCTTGACTCAGGTTAGGTGGTCTCAACTGCAACAGCAGTGTTGTCACATTACCATAGAAACACAAACTCTCTAAGAGCAGCCTCTGCTATTGTCTTATACCATTTATCCCATATTTCTAGTAGACAGTGCGACATTGGTTGTCGTGAGAAGAATGTGTTGATGGTCATTTGTAAACCAGACAATCTCTAAGTGACGTGCTCATATTTTAATTAATAACACTGCTAAAAAGCTTTATCCTCTGGGACAGTTTTTATTTGTCGGGGAGCATTAAGGAGAAGATGTTTGGTAAGGAATCACGAGTAATTTGAGTTTTGTCTGTAGTGTTTGTGGTGTTTGGACGTCCAACCTTGGTGGACCCAGGAGGTGCACTTAAGCACAGATTAGAGCACTCAGAAACATGTGGTGGCTCACTCGACAGGCGTGCTTGTTCATGGCAAGGTTGAAAGTAAATGGTCACCTCATTTTTTTGCATTCTGACTGCTGATACAAAGCATGGGATTTTTCCCCTGCAAATGAAATTCCTTCTTGCCATGAAATCCATTCTATAGATTTTCTAAAAGAGGAAGTAGAGATGCCCGGTCAAAGGAAAAGTTGTAACCTTCCATCATCTTTCCATTGATCCAGTTGAAACAAATGGCAGGCGGGGTATTTATGTAAAGCCCAGCCATGAACAAAGCTGGAACAAGCTGAAAGAAAAAACAGAGCGATCAGCAGTCGCTCTGGCTCCTCTTCGTTTGCAGAAGCGCTTTCCCAGCCGGTGTCCCTCCTTGATCTTTCTCCAGTTCATGGCACCGTCGACTGTACGTCTGCCGCTTTGTTTGTATTCTTTGACGTGTCAGGTATTTTCTGCGACGTGAATAATGCATCGCCGCTGGCACAGAAAAAGCAAGGCAGAGATGCTTATGTAATAGCTGCTGTGGGACTCATTTGCTGTTCTGCATTTATTATTACGTGCGAGCTCTCAGTACTCTGCTGCGATCAATGATTTAAAACATATTTGTGTACTTTTTTTCTACTGAAATTAGCCCCCTCGCCATGGTGTCAGTCAAGTTGTGAGTCTGTCTTGCATGCGAGATAGTGGCAGCACTCTCTCTGCTCCCTGCCCGCGGAACAATGGGCTTCCACTGACCACACAGCTGAAGCAGCAGGAGGCAGGAAGTGAAGTTTTATTCTTGTCCCAGAGAATGAGAAGCAGCACCTGGATTTGCCACCCAATACAAATATTTACGGTCGTGACTTTAGAGCGTGACAGACTGGACGCTTGGGTTGAATAAGCAGTAGCCCAGACTCATTTGAGAGTCTGAAACACCAGATTTTTTTGTTATTTTCCAGTGTGAGTGTCCGACCACTGACCGCATGAGGATAACTGAGAGTGGCTGGAAAGACTCCTGGAAACATTTGGAGCACACGAGGAATGTCAGCCATCTTTCCCTTTTTACGTAAAGCAGGATGGTACACTAAAATACATTAGAATTAATCATTTAATAAGTAGAAGATGTTGTATATTTGTCATCAGGAGGGCATCTGCATAGAGAAAACATAGCTGTGCAATGGTTCAGCCTTAGCAAAGGGCTTTTCATGCGACTTGTTTATATTTTGTCTCACAGTAAAATCTATTTCTAGTCTTCTGAGTCTGCCTGGGTTTTGTGTGCATTCGTTTTCCCTCCATCCGACCCAAAATAGTGTGCTTGGTCAATTGGAGAGTAAATATGGTTTTGTGTTTGTCGAGGCAGTCACGGTCTTGGGTCATCCCAGCTGCTTCATGCGGGACGGTGCCGGGTGTTGTGCATGAACAAACAGAGATGAAACTGAACATGCTTTGACAGCAATCGAAATAAACCCCAAAGCAGTCGCCATGACCTCAGCTGTTGCAGTGCATTGTGAGACTTCACTTTTCAACGGCAGACATTAAACAATAAATCATATTACATACATATTACTTGACATGTCATAAAGTCAGTGACTGATGTTAAAGAACCTTGCAATTGTATTGAGATTTTGGAGGGAAAACCAGGAAGAAAACAAACTTCAGGCTGACAAATAAACTGCTGATTGACACTTTGTGTTCCTGAAAGCCCATAGTGTATTCACAACAGAGCAGTGTCACCACTTGCATGTCACTGACGTCAACTGCAACCAGATTCAATAGAGCGCTGGCTGCTCTCCCTGTCAACCCCCTCTGGGACTTTTGCTGGTTTGTTAAGAGGGAATTGAAGCTCTGGCACCCTGAACTAAACGGAGCTGGGTTTAAACCTTAGTGTTCTTTGAGGATTAATATTGGATATTGTAAGGTGCTAACTCTTGAGGGACACCCTGAGCAACCACCGTGTCTGCTCACCCAAAACTCACAAGTGAAACTAAATACTGTGCAATTTGTTGTGAACTTAAAACGACTTTTTCTCTCAAGGAAACAAAGGAATCTTGAAATAGCAATATATCACTGAAGATGCTCCCACAATTGAGCCCTGTTAAGTTATTAATCCATAGTGTTGGAATTCCGTGTGGTCCTGTGAACTTCATATTTTCATTCATTTTGCTACGCAATGAAAAGGATTATTATTTGCTGACCTGAGTTGGAATGTGCAACTGACTGAAAGACGCCCCACCGGCTTAGAGTCCAATGCGTTTAAAGTTGGAGCCCACTCACACACCGCCCCTTAACTCCCTCACCTATTCATACATTCCTTTTCTTCTACTTCTTTCTTCTTTTAATCTCCTTTCGGCCTGGCGCACTTCAAATGTTGGCCTCTGTCGTCATGGCAACCCATCCAAACACCGCGCACAGCAAAAGTCCGATGCGGCAATAAGTTGGTTGTAAAAGAGAAGAAAGGGAAATACCAAGCGCACTGCGTGAGGACCTGCCGCCAATTACTCCTGCGCAGACTGGCTTTTCAGAAATCTTCTCCCTGGGTTTCGTCAGAGCAAACCGGGTCTAATGAAGTCAGAGCCCCTCAGCGCGCCGCCGCGCTCCAAATCGCAACTTTTGTTCAAAGCGACAATGTCAAGCATGTTACTTTGCCAAACAGGACAATTTCTGCCTGGTTTGAGTGAGAAGAGACATGGCACCGAGGCGATGGTTTAATGAGCGGCTTTGAAAGTATTCAGCAATCTCAAACACACACACACACACACACACACACACACACACACACACTGCTGGACCTTAAGGCCATGTGGGGGAAGGTGACAGTGAGCAACAACTCAGACAGTTACTAGGCTGGAATGGAGGCAAAATATCCCCAAGTCTATTTGGCAAAACATTAAAAGCGCTCTCATTTTACAGCCGAGTCGCCCGACTACAGTATAATACACTCTTCTTTCCCCTTTGAAGTTTCATTGTGAGACGATGTGTGAGAAATGGGGGAGTGGATTAGCTGTTGGCTTCAGTCTTGTCTGTACTTGCTGTTTATTTGGTAGCAACCATCCTTATGACTCATGAGTTGTCTCTGATTCAATCGAGTCCAAACAGAAGAAGTTCTCAGCAACTGATTTGGGATACCATTTGTGTTCCATGGAGAAACTTCACTGACAAGATTATTCAAGCCAGTTTTATGAATGGTTCTGATTATGACCAGTACACAGACTCCACCGTCCGTACAGCGCCTGCTCTGATGGTTTTATACGTTCCACCTGTTGCTGTCGTCTTCCAACTTCATGATAAAGAAGGTTAGCTGCATAGTTCAGTAAGCAGGGAGTTTGCTTAGAATGGGGGATGGAAATCTCTGTCTCACAGAGGAAGTTTGCAGGGGAGGAAAGGATCACTCTGGCTGGTGGGACGTACTCCGTTGACAGCATTCTAGCTGATCAGTTATTCATCATAACCATTATTCAAGTTCACAAAAAAATTGAGAAGCAAGAATGAGGGAGTTAATGGATGACTGACTATGGATCCCTCTATCTTCATAGTGCGATATCAGTAAAGGTGCTGTTGTGACGTCTTCACAACATTGTCCAACTTACCAAAACACTCGCGCACACGAACCCACACTAAATTTATCCTGCACTGATACCTAAAACGTCATTTTCACTGTGACATCTGTTTTCCGATCTTTCACCAAACGTAGTTCCATCTGCATCGGTTTTACGCTTTTAGGAACTTTCCCAATTCTTTTACAGACAGATTCATGCTACAAACAGCCTGTTGAACTGCGAAAGTCCAATCTCAATCTGGGACGATGGTGATCGCAGTGATCTAGATTTTGCCGAACTTTAAACATCATTGGCTCTAAATAATATATGCACTTATAGGTGTGCCAAGTTTGGTCCCCGGAACTTGAGTTTGACACCAGTCTGAGGCCTTTTTTTGTCACACATTAACAATAGCACTGACACAATCTGCTCTCAGTCGAAACGTTTTTAAACAGTAGGTGGCTCCACGTGTGAACTTTATGATTTATTTCTAAAAGATATGCACCCTTTGCTGCTGATTTTTTTTTTTTCACCTCTATCCTGAGTCGACTGCGATGAGCGATCTGTTGCTGTGGGATAATGGGCTTCCTCATTTGGGTGAAGCAGCCGGTATCAGACAGGCTAATGATAACAGGATTATTTCCCTCTGCAGAATCCCTGTTTCTGAATCTTGTCTGAAGATACCTGCAAATCTCTTTCTTCTGTCAGAGCTTCTCTGATACAGCCCGGGTTTTGGGCACATCATCAGATATGTCCCCAGCCTTTTGTGAGCAGAAGAGATCCTGCGTTAAAGGCGCTTCATACTTATCTGATACCTCAAATGCTCCGTATCTGACCTCATAATATCTTCTTATATGATGATTGGAGAGTATTTTTGTGCAGCCAATCAACTCCCTCTCTAAGAGAAAGACCTGTCGAAAAACTACCGGGTTGATTTCAAACACTTGAGTTGTTTTCTATTTTTAGGGGAGATGAATGTTTCTCGTCTCTGAGTTCTGTTGACAGCAAGAGGAGGCAAAGGTGACGAAAGCAGTGAAGTATTTTCTAAGAGAGGAGTTGTAGACGGAAATTAAATGAAAAAAAATGTTGAGGTATTCAGCAATGAGCAACACTGCAGTGATGAATTGGCTTCTGGGGTTTATTGGCCGAGTAGCCCGAACAAAACTGCAGCCCTGTAGGTCAGAGTGAAAGGAGGACTGAAGCTCCCAGGGCCTCACTGGGGGGTCACTGTCTCGGCGCTCTGGGGGTCACACTTGACGGTCTCAGAGAGTTGTTAATTCTATTATGCCTGCCCAAGAGGTTCTTGTTTGGGCGGGGGTGGGGGAGTGCTGCGGATAAAGGTGAAAGAGATTGTGAGGGCTGATTATTGTGCCATGGGAAATGATCACATACCACACATATCTTTATCGGCCCGAATCCTGGGTTCTCACCAAGTCAGGCTTTAACTCCCACACTGAAATGTTTTAAAGTTTAGCTAAGTGGAAAACCCCCACGAGGAGATCATTAACAGAAAGAGCCGGATCTGCTTTCCAACGTACCATGTTGAATTGGTTTAAGGCTCTCTAGAACACCAAAATGATACGCTTGTTGAGCTTTGACTAGGTTTGTTACAGGTGTTGTAAGGACACGTTCCGTTCTGCGCTATTGATTCTGCCTCCAATTCCTAATGTTTTTCCTGACTTAACCGCACCCCAGCTGACATAAAGCTAGTTTTACCAGACTGACGGAAATGACTGAGGAAAGAAATGTATTTGGGACAGAAGCAGTATTCCATTCTGTCAGCCACTTAGATGCCTGTGAGACATCAGCGTTTCAGAGCTCAGTGTTGTGTGTCTCTTTACTCTCCTCCACCAGGGTTTATGCACACGGCTGCGGTCCAAACAAAGATAAGGATGCACATTCTTCATGCAGCCTCGGCATGGTTAGATTAATGGACTAGCAGTGGGCTGTTTGCCCAAAAAACAAGTTGGTGTGACAAATGAGGACATAAAAGTATCGTCCTGCGACCCAGCTCGCCTGAATTCAGCCGACTCCTCACCATTTTGCCCTTGATTGTCTATTTTGATATAAAATCTGGATACACAACGTGGGGGTGTGAATATCCTTACAGCAAAAACCCTAAAAAAAGTTGTATTTTATACATAGATGTGTCAATGCTGGACAGATTTTTAAAAAGATGGGGTGCACCGATTACGTCCAGATGCAGAGGCCGATTCCTGCATATAAAGTATTAGACGTACAGCAAACTTTTCTGTTCTGTTTGGTAAATCTCTTGTTTTGTTTTGTTTTGTATTAAACTACAACAACAAACAAAATAACACTAAATAAGTGCTTCTTTTCAAAAGCAAATGACAATGTAAGACATTTAGAGGGTAAAATAGGGGTATGTTAACTTATCTATTATTAGTGTTCTATTATTAGAAACTGGGAGTATTTTTGGGATCTAATGTATGAACAAGCACAAGGGTGTAAAGGGACAACCTGTGCTATAGTCATATTGTTAAGAGGAGCTGTACACATATGTGTGTTTAAAGCAAATGAAAAACAAAAAAGGCTTCAGATGGTTCAGAAAAAAACTTTTCTTTCAACATTATCTGTATGTCTGTCTGTCATGTGACTGTGACTGGAAGTCAAAGGAGCGTGTCATCAGGAAATGTTAATGGTATGACCTCTACCATCTGGAGCCAAGAATCTTTTAATGGACTTGTCTCACTGTTGAGAGAAGGCTGCTTTTTTTTTACAGTGTATGCTGGTCAAGCAAGTTCTGGAAACACTACTGCCACCTGGTGTGAGCTTGAATCAGCTTGAATTTGATTATTAATGATCTCAAGCTTAGTGATCATGTCAGTAAAATGATTTAAAATGGGTGGAAAGTAGCAGCCTGGCAAAGGCCTCCACTGACTTTTCCAATGAAATTTGTGTTTTCATATTTTATTCTGAAGAGTTGCTCTAAAAGGGCCGTGTGTACAACGTTGAGACATTTTGGAATACATTCCTTCAAACTGTTTTTATTCTTCTTTCTTTAGTGTGTGGATTGTCAGGTTTTTCACGGTCTTTCAGTCTTTTCTTCTTGCACTTGCGCTCACTCCTTCATCCCTGGATGTTCTTCACCATCTTCTTGGCCTTAAGTGAGCACACATGCTCTTTTGTGTGTGACGAAAGCGTCGTCTTCATTGTTTTGGGACATAATTGCCTCGAGCTTCAGCTCAACTTGGAACACCCAGCTATAAAGTGGGACAATCCAGCCCTTGGGTTATTGAAGACCAAATACTTCCAAAACCCACTTCAATCCAGTCGGCCTCACTAGTGTGTTGGAGAGCTATTAAAGGATGTTTAGTCGCTAAGTGCCTTTAAAAGTGAAGTGGGGGAATATTTAAGCCAGTCCTGTCTGTGAGAGCCACACACCAGACGGCCGCGGATTCTTCCACTTGGTCAGACTGGATTTGAGCTCGGCACGACAGGGTGAGGCTGTGTCCCCTCACTCTAACAACGCCGATAAAAATATCTGCAAAGGAGCAGCTTCATCAGCCGCCACTCAACAGTGTCAGCAAACAAAGCTGGAGGCCTCTGAAGCATTGTTCTCTGGGTAGCTGAGGATTTATGAACTTTTTAATCTCTTTGAAAGGTAAATTTGGGTGAATCACACGGCAGCTCCCACATGGAGATGACCATGAGTGCTTTCTCGTGTTTGTCCCGTGGACCGTAAATCATGTCAGAGCCACCGTCGTGACGCACACCCCTCCTCTTTAAACACAACTGGGGAGGTAAATTGGAGTGCAAACATCGATCAGTGAGACACCAGATGACATGGCAGCGACCCCCTGTGATGTGTGAGGAGTTTGTTCAACAACAGAACTGGCTTTCCTCCCAGAAACATTCCTCTGAATCAATGCAGTTTTGACGCCACCATTAAAAATGTGGCACAAAAAAGCATAATATGTGGGGGCACCGTCGTGACGGTCAGGCTAATCTTTGTATATATTTAAACCTTCTATTTATTTCTCAATTTTCATCTATTACTTTTACTGAAGTACGTGTACTTTTATTTTTATTTAACTTTCGTCTAGCTTTAGTGGATTACTTTTCTGCTCTGTTTTGGTGGCATTTCTCGCGTCATGTTTATTGATTCTTAGTGAAACTCCCCAGTCCTCATTCACCACGTCCCTGTGCTGCATCGGTCGTTCCTCTTCTACTTTTTCCTGGTATCTCCAGCTCCAGCAATCTTTGTTCAACATGTCAACTGTCTTTGTATTGATCCAGACTAGTATTCTCTGACGTTCAGCGCAAGCTCATTTACTATTTTCATTTTCTCCCCCGGGTGGCATCTTGACCAAGTCCTGCTCAGTCCTTCTCAAGTGATGCCATCACATCTGGTGAATGATAGTGGAAGCTCACTGAGAGCAGTTTCAGTGCCGATGTGAAGTTTATTTACAGAAAAAATGAGTCTTCACTCTCAGGGGACCTGCTGTCGCTGGAGAGAAATTATTCCCATAAATGCCTCTAATGGTTCGGTATTTGGCATTGAGCCTTAAATCAATAAATATGTGGGGGGATGTGCAGCGACTGGGAATCAGTGTTATGGCTAGGAGCATATGTATTATATTTAAATTTGCACTTGTTAGCTTCTTTAACACTGTTGATCTATTCAATACTCCATAAGAAATATACATCTAAATGGTTCAAATGAGTCAATGTATTCATGTAATTGTGTTTTCTCTCTCACCCCAGGCTGTGTGGTGTGGCTGAGACCATCACGGCACCATGGCTCTGGTACAGTCGCTACCGGTTACTGTGACTGACCACCCCAAACCAGGCCTCGACGTCCAGCAGTGCGGGCCGCTAGCGTCCCACTCCCCCTCAGGCTCCTGCAGTTCCGGTGCAGCCATGGGCTCAGTCAGCAGCCTGATCTCCGGGCGGACGTACCAGGAGAGGCACTGTCGAGCAGCCAGCGAGTTTCCCGTCAAGCCGCGACGCTCCACGCCAGCGACCAGCTGCTTCCGAATTCAGGATGGTACGCTCCGCAGCGGGAGCTCGCTGGAGCAGCTGCTGGTCATCAGCAGCCAAATGCAGCCGCAAGGCCAGGTTCTCCCGCCACCCCTGCCCTCTAAAAAGCCGCCCAGACAAGTTAGCGGCAGCGACGCGAGCGAAACTATCGTTGGTGCTACAGGAGGGGCTAATGGAAACTACGGATATCCGACTAATGAGGTGGTGGTTGCTGACTGGAATGACAATGTCGCGCTGACCACAACAAGCCCATGCAGTGACCCGGAGGATCTCAACGACAACAGGACACTGACCGGCAGTATAGGGGGACCGCCACCCAAGCTAGTCCCAGTTTCTGGGCAGTTAGAGAAGGTATGTGAGTCAGGACGTACCTAGTTGGTGATATTTCTACTTCTATTGAGTTTATCTGTTCAGCGAAAACACTTGAAAAGCTCTGGACATACTACATCAGAGGTCTTCACACTGGTCCTCCAAGGGCCAGGGTGGTGCAGGTTTTTGATCCAACCAGTCATGCACTCCACGATCCTGTCAATAGATTGTCAGTCTGATGCTGCTTGTTTCAGCTGACCCCTGCTTGGTTAAACTATACGTGCTTGACTAAGTCAAAAGCCTGCACCGCCCAGGCCCTTTCAGGTCTGGTACGAAGACCTCTGCATTACATTTTGTTTGTGATCCATGTGGATTTGGGTTTGAAGGATTCATCAATCACTTATTGCTTCAAACCTGCTGCTGTTCATGCTCTTAATCCTCTCATAAACCAGTGATTCTCAATCGTGGGCTGCGAGTGTTCCCTAGAGAGCTGTTGGAAAAAAGTGTTTTACACCTGAAACGCTCAGTTTTAATACACCTCCACGCTGTTTCACTTGGATTGCTGTTGTGCTTTGTTCAATGGACTTGTGAATCAAAGAGTAGCCCATGTTTCTCTTTGCACCTAGAAGGGTCCACATACATAATGGTTTTGTACTGATTTATGCTCCTTCCTGAACCTGACCAAGGATAGGACTCATCAGATTATCTAGATGGTTTAAGGTTAAGAAGTGATACAACAGAAAAACAAGCAAGCAAATGTTCGCGTTTTGACATTTATTGAACACTAGTTTTCAATCATAAGAAGTAAATCTCTCTCCAATCTGTAGCCACCTTCACCTGGTCCATTCCTTCGTATGTCAGATTTGAATCGTAGTTCCTCAAGCAGCGGTGAAGTTCTTTTGTGTTAAAAAAACAAAAACGAAGCCTAAAACCACTGTCATCCTATGTACTTCCGTGTTTTGTGTTGTGTTTTCGGCATGTTGTGATGTTTCCTCTTTGTTTTATCATGTGAGATATCTGGTGACAGGACAGAGTCTTTATGTCATTTGAGTGTATTCGTTTTATTACACCATCATTTTATTGATCACGAGTCAACTTTTTTTGACGCTGTGCTTTCACCTGTTTCTTGTGTTATGGTGTACAAGTCATGTAAGGTCTTTGGCGGAGGTATGCACTACCTCAGTGCTTTTCTAGTGGGTCATAGGACAAAGCTGATTTGCCAAAAGAACTATCATAGAGTGATGCATTGCCTCAACGTCACCGGAGGAAATTCATCCAGGCTTTATGTTTTTTAGATGTTTTTAAAGATCAGACATATCATGATATAAGCTCTCAGTATCATCTCTTCCCAGCTCCCCCTCTGACTGCTAACTTTTCAACAAAATCCAATTTGCTCCTGAGCTCCTGAATGTCAGAGAAAGCCGACTCACCACCAGAGAATTGACCTGCTGTTTCACTCTTCCTGTGTTTCAGAACATGGAGAAAGTGCTGATCAGACCGACAGCATTCAAGCCTGTTGTTCCAAAGAATCGTCACTCCGTGCACTACTTGTCTCCCCGGCCAGGAGGTGGCAGCCTCTCAGAGAGCCAGGGGAGCCTCAACCTCTTGCTGCCCCTTACCGTCTGCACCAACAGCGGCGGCAGCAACTCCAGCTCTGAAGGGAAGCGGAACTCTTTTGGTGGAGGTCGCAACGCTCGCAGCAGCCAGTCCTGTTCCCTGTCGGACTCTGGCAGAAACTCGCTCTCCAGCCTCCCGACTCACAGCAGCACCGGGTACAGCTTGGCTCCCAGCGAGGGGTCCAGTTCAGGGGGCCAGTCAGAGCCGGCGCCAGCTCTGACCCGGAACATTTCAGGTGGAATCGGCAGTCACGGACACAGTAACTCAGATAGCGGCCGCTCCTCATCCAGTAAGAGCACCGGCTCGGGGTCTTTGAGTGGGCGCGGGCAGCCCCTGTCAGACAGCGGGTCGTGTGGACACTCACCTCCACCAGTAGAGGGCTATGAAGCAGTGGTGCGGGAGCTGGAGGACAAGCTCCGGGAACGGGACCTGGAGCTTCAGCAGCTACGGGAAAATCTGGATGAGAACGAAGCTGCAATCTGCCAGGTGACCTGACAACTAGTGGAATTAAACCGGCAGAAACAAAACAAGCTCATGCCCTCAAGTGTATTTCAGGTGTATGAGGAGAAGCAACGGCGCTGTGAGAGAGACATGGAGGAGCTTCGGCAGAGCTGTGCCTCCAAGATGAAGGCGGCTTCTCAGAAGGCTCAGAGAGCCCAGCAGGTTCTGCAGTTACAGGTGAGCAACTTCCCCCGTGAATGATATTACACAGTTGTTTATTTTCACACCTTGTCTTCAGGTGTTCCAGCTTCAGCAGGAGAAGAAGAAGCTGCAGGAGGACTTCTCTGCCCTGCTGCAGGACAGGGAAACTCTGGAGAGGAGGTGTGCCACCATCCAAAGGGAGCAGACCCAGCTGGGACCACGACTGGAGGAGACCAAGTGGGAGGTGAGTAGAGACCGACCTCTGTGATCCGGGTGCAGTCGTTCATGCTGGCTTTTTGTTTCTGTGCATGGGAGGACTTGGCTCCGAGCCTCCCTGCCTTGTGTGCCTGTTAAGGGGGGCTGAGGGGTGATGTGCTTGTCTGAGCTCAGTTCCGGGCTCTGCTGGCTGCTATTGAGTGGTTGGCTTTGATCTGTCACTCATCAGGACTTTCTGTGTGTTCATAAGTGTTCACGTGGGCGGGGGGAGGGTGGGGCGATGCAAATATGCCGAAGCTTGCTGCCATGGATTTTGTCTGTTCAGTTGGTGGCATGTTGCTTGGCCTTGCAAGACATTCAGTCAGCGGTGCTGCACCCATTATTGTTGACATTTATCATCTCTGGTGGTCTAGTTTTTGGTGAACTTTAAATTGGTAGCGTCATTTTAAAGCAGCTGTTGGGCGTCTACTGCTCTTGCAGGCAACATGGCTTGAGTCCTCACTTCTTCCATCACATCTCCTTGTAGGTGTGTCAGAAGTCTGGAGAGATCTCTCTGCTGAAGCAGCAGTTGAAGGAGATCCAGTCGGAACTCAGTCAGAAAGCCGGAGACATCGTCGTCCTGAAGGCCCAGCTCAGAGAAGCTCGTTCGGAACTGCAAGCGAGCCAGGTCCGGACCCAGGAGGCCCAGACCGCCCTGCGCACTCGCTCTCTGGAGCTGGAGGTCTGCGAGAACGAGCTCCAGAGGAGGAAGAGCGAGGCCGAGCTGCTCCGAGAGAAGGCCACGCGGCTGGAGGAGGAGTCGGCCAGACTCCGCGAGGCCCTGGCTGGTCACAGCGGGAACATGAAGGGGCAGTGCATGAGTCTGCCCGCCCAGCACGGGCGGGGAATGATGAGCCGCGGCGGCCCCAGTCCTTCTGTGTACCGTGATGCGGATGATGGACACCTGAACTGGGCTGGAGAGAGTGACGAAGCCAAAGCTCAGAGGCAGAACACAGAGAATGTGCTGGGACTGAGACAGCAGGTACAGACGCTCCGCATGCCCCTGCACTGTTTCTGTCTCATATGCTTGACAAGACTGATGTCACGGTTTTTGTTTACATTTGATAAACATCAGCGCGTGTCTTATGCTGAAAAACATAAGAAAATTCTCATCAATAAGTCCATTGAAACTCACCATTAAACCAACCGGTATAATTTACCAGTAGCAGTGGCAGAAGCTGAAGATGCTGGAGAGTTGTCTGACTTGTCTCTGCTCTCAGGTGGACAGGTTGAAGGCTGAGCTCATGTACGAGAGAAGGACGAGTGAAGATCAGCTCTCCAGGTTTGAGGAGGAGAGGAGAGTGTGGCAGGAGGAGAAGGACAAGGTATGCTCTTCAGTTTGCTGCTGAATCACTCGGGTACAGTGCTTGACGGCTGCCTCCGTCGCTCAGGTGATCCGATACCAGAAGCAGCTGCAGCAGAATTACATCCAAATGTACCGTCGGAACCGGGACTTGGAGCGGGTGATGAGGGAGCTCAGCCTGGAGCTGGAGAACAGGGACATGGACGACTATGAGGTCCACAGCGGCAGCAACGACATCCACTTTGAGGAAATCACTGCCACCGAGATCTGAAGCGAAGCCCATCAGCACCAGTTCCTGAAACCAAATGCTGCACTATGATCCGGGAACACCGCGCTAAAGAGGGTGTCACTCCGACCGGGACGGTGCTGAAAACTCATGATCAGGGTAACACACATCGAACCACTTCCAGCAGAAATTCTGGAGCAAGGTCACACACTGGACCACCAGCAACAGCCCATCATTTGTATTGACGTCTCAAAAGGGAAGTTACACCTGTTTCAGTCCATTCACTTGTGGCTTCACCAGAATATACAGTATTTTCACTGTGGGATTACACAAATGCAGTTCGTAGACACACAAGTCAAACATAGTGTTTGCACTTTTTTAAACTTCAGAATTATATATATATGTGCATTTAGCAAACACAGAGGTCAAAGTTACGTAGAGAATGAATGGAGAGATTGCAGATAACAATCGGTTTGAATCCTGTGATGCAGTTCCAGGATGGAAAGAGATTATTTAACAGTAGTATTTTTCTGACAAGAGAGGGACTTTTTGGATTTTACTCTCAACAAGAAAGGCCCGATTTCAAGTTCAACTGAACCAATCGATTCTGAGATGTCGGCTCCCCGTGTCAAAATGTAGAATGTAAAAAAAAAAAAAACGCTGAGCCAAGCAGAAAAATGGCAGTTTTGTGATCTGAAACTCAAAGCAACCTGTTCATAAGTGGCACTCCAAGTGGTGTCAGAGTCTGGTTCACATTAAGGATTGAACTCTCTGTCTCATAACTATGTGTTCAAGCGCTGCCAGGCTGACGGGAGGGGCGTTGATTTTAGTGACCTCAGGATTCCGTCTGCTGTTTGCAGACGATGTGGTGCTGTTGGCTCTATCAGGAGACTTCCAGCCATCTGGCCGCTGCCCCCTCGACCTGACCTCCGTCGGTGGGAGAAATTCTTCATCAAAAATGTGCTTTAAAAATAGCAGGATTTTAGAATCCGAATGGCTCTTTCCAAAACACAGCATCACTGTGACAGTCCAGTAACAACAACAACCCTCTGTAATATCTCTTCTCATCCCCACCAACAGTCTGGTAGTGAGCTGGTAGCGCTGAATAATCTCTCTCTTCCTGACTTATTTCTGACTCTCACTCCGCTCTATTTTTGTAACCACCTAAAAAGCACCTCAGCCGCTGGTGTCAGGAAAGTGGAGCATATTTCTTCAACGTGATCAGAGTTCTACTATGGGCATGATGATTCAGTTTCCACTCCTCGTCCCCATCACTCCTTCCTTTTGTACCTCTGTAGGAGTGGCATGCCTGCATGTCTTTGTTATTACACTTCAAATCTCAGGCAGCAGGTCGGCTCGAAATAAACCAGGCAAGAAGAGCATGTTCTGCTCACTACTTATAGTCTCAAATAGTCTCTGTCATAAATAACAGATTACATACATGTAATGGAACAATAGATACATATATTTAACTAAGGTTGTATATTTTTATATAAATATAAAGCACCTGGAGATATTTTGTTGTAGTACCGGTATCAGTGTGGATCACGTACGAAAAAAAGTGTATATATATATATATATATATAAGCACAGCAAAGCATGATTATATCTTTTGATGCCACTTTGTTACAAATACACAGTACATGTTCTGTACAGGACTAAATCCGCTATTACCATGATACTAATTCTGCCCTCTTAGTTTTGAATCATTTTTACTCTTCGAAAGATAAAGGGTTGTTTGAAAATATGGAAGCACAATATACAACAGAGAGACTAATCTATGCGCTGATTTGAATACATAGTATTTTAAAAATAGTGTGTGTGTAAAACACTGTGGCGTTGGGAGCGCATTGAAAGGCAGTCAAAGGTTTTCATATTTATGAATCTTGGGCTCACGGTCCTAGTACCTGCAGATTCTTTGGCAGTAAAACATGAAGGGATTCTGTTCTCCTGAACAAAGATGGCTGACATTTACTATTTCATCTTTGATGAATGCTAATAATTTTGAGTTTTGTTTATTTTTTTTTGCAGCCAACTTGTTCAGTTCCCATAAAGTCAAGCTAAAAATACACATGCTGATTTTGGTGCCATTTTAAACTAAGGGCTGTCACCAGATTAAAATTTTAATCTCAATGAATCACACTAGAGGTGAGTTAACTCGCGATTAATCTCTTGTTCTCTTTCTTTTAGCTTGTTGTTGAGCCTCTTCAGAGCCGCTCAGGTTATTCTAACAACTGTTCTTGACAGTATGTCGGGCTGTTGGAGTAAACAAATGATGCAAGCAATGGCCTCTTGTGTTCAAGTTACATTTAGTGCAGGTGCAAAATGTGTGAGTAACTTGCCATTAATCGCGAGTTAACTCACGTCGAGGACGATTCATTGAGATTCAAATGTGAATCTAGTGACAGCCCTAGTTTAAACTTTACATTTTGATAACAATTATCACATACACGACGCCACTGCTGTGTAAGACAAATCAATCCACTTGGATTATATTTCCTTATTTTAGAAAGAATTTACAAGTGTGGAATACTTTTATTCCTCAACATTCACTGTCGTCTCACTCTGGTGCAGCATAAAGAAAGCACAGTTTGCATCATCATATCTGTAAATATGTACAACACTTCATTGTATAGCAGAGTGACTTCATCTTTTACTCAGACAAATATATAAATATATATTTCAAATGTAGCCACTGTGACTAGACCAAAGCAACTTACCACACTCTTGTCTTCCTCTCGTCCTCATTATATATATATATGTTTTTATATGTTGGTGTCTCCTCATTCTATCAGTCTGTAGTTGCTCATGTATATTTTTTTATGTACATTGCTTGTATAAATGACAGTTTTTAATTAAAGAGCAATATGTCACACGTTATTTTGTGTCGGCTAAGTGCCTCTCAAACTTGACTGATGAAGCTTTTGGGACTTTCAGGGGTCTATTCTTGTCTTGGGGGGGTTTTAAAAGCCAGGATAGACTCAGACCGTGGCTGGATGGACAGACTCATCACTGTGAACTGATGTTGCGCCTGCATTGACCAACACCAACACATCTTCAACTGCAGTGGCGCTAGACGTTTTCCCACTGGTGAGCTAGACTCTTGAACACGCAGGACTCATAAATCAGCATGTTTTCTAAGCAATTTTTTTTATGGATTTCCACCTGTGACAGCTCTCAAGCGCCATCAGCTGACCAAACTGTGCCACACCTCTTTCCTCTGTCTGGCTCTTGTGCATGAGGAGTTGAAGACTGTCCTTTAACACAGTGATTCTTAACCACAGGGCCGAAGAAGCTCAGATTTAATACATTAGCCACATAAGGTGGCAGTAGTGTGTCACTGAATTGACGTGTCAGCTGCAAGTTCTTGATAATGATAATCTTAATAATGATAAAGAAAGTGATGGCGCCCCCAACAGTAAAAACTGTGCGCATGATGCAGTTTTGAAAATTTATGGAGATACTTTTATTTACACTTCACTTACATCTTCTTTGGAGTTTAAATAAAATATATTATGATATCTAGATGTGATTTTATTATATGTATTCAGAATTTATTCAGAATTCTATTCAGTTTGCATCAAGTGTATTTTTTCTTCAGTAATTTGATGAACATGACTTGCACCTGGTTCCGCTGCTGGTGGGACTTTTCGATGACAAGTAGCTTTGCGATGGTCGCATAGTTTCATGTCATTTCACCAGGTTTTGGTTCGTCTACGTCTAAGTAGATTTAATATGGTTATTGAACACAAATGAAATCAAGAGTCATGAATCAGTTCTATTCCTTGAATGGGCCCCAGGTCCGTTTGTTCTGGGCCCCAAGATCAAAAAGAACCCCTGCTTTAATGGCTTCTGAGTCATGATGCCTTGTGTCCAGTCGCCTTTCCAACGTTGGCCGAAGGTTGCTGGTGATCTTCCAGCTGTGAAAATGGCAGCTCTTTCCTCTCTCTGAATGAATATCTTCTGAGCAAAGATTCAGCTAAGACGCCTCTCTATCCACACATAGTCTCATGTGTGAGCTCAATTGGATCTTTTATTTCAGATAACAAAGGTCCACGTATGATGGTGAATAATGATGTGGCGACAGTGTCCTCTCATGTCCGGAACTTCACCCTAAAAGCGGACCTGAATATCTGGCGGACTCCAAACGTCTCTGAAGGCTGCAGAGAGCCCAGCTGCGTAATCTCCCTCCCAGCGTGTTGTAATTAAGCCTCCAAAGTGGCAGATTGCTCCGGGACACTGCGTCTGCTGCCAGAGAAACACAGCAGTGAGCAGCAATTTGTAATAATCTCAGCCGACATCCTCTAAATCCACACTGTCAGTTTTGACATAATACAAGGCCCTAATCTGGGTCTGGATCTAGAAATCCCCCACTGTCGCCCGGGGTAATCCCCTCCTCCCCCTCCCCCGGCAGGTCGCTGCCGAGTGGACCGGCTCCAACATCAAAGTCGACTCTTCCTCGTGTCAGAAGTATTTATTAAAATTACAAAAGTGTTTGACGGATCAATGGCAGAAAGGTGGTGACAGAAACCTGCTGACTCGGGATGAATCGCCTCCCGCGCTGATGCTAGACCGAAGACCTCCAGTGGCCAGTGAAGCCGTTGTGGATCTTGGGGACCTTGACCACGAACACCATGGGGTTCTTGTCTTTGTTACTGAAGGACCGGCGAATGGCGTCCACGGCGTGTTGATGTGTGACCCCCACCAGGCTCTCGTCATCCACAGAGAGGAGCTCGTAACCAGCCTGTGCATGCAGAAGCAGGTTTGAACTTCAGACACACGTTGAAGTCTCTCTCTGGACCTGCTGAGTAAAGCCCAATACATCGATGTGCGTTTGAAGACACAGTGTACTCAGTGAGTAAATCCAATCTACAGGTTTTCCCCGAATATCCAGAGGGTTTTGTGGAGGATGCACCTGCATGATGGTCTCTAAATCAGTGAAGGTTAGAAACACAGGAAGACGTTTCCATTGTTGACATGTCTTCCCTTTCCTCTTCAGTCACAGGGGGAGAGGATGAGGCTTCTCCTCGCTCGCATGTTGACCTGGCGGCCAGGGTCACATGACGGCTGGAGAGTAGCCAATGACCAAAACGTATCTACGGACTTCATGAGCTGATAGTTAGGACCCTGTCACCACTAGATGGCTGTGTTACCTAACCCATCCTGCCCTCGTGGTCACGCACTTTCATGTCAGTTTGTACCCCATTAAAGGACCACATCTCCATCTCTGACACTGTTCATCCAATTCTGTATCTCCTCCCCAACGATCTTGACTCCCAAGCTCTGTCTCCAAACCTCCTCACATGAGCTGACCTGATCGTCCCTTTTGTGGCCAACCAGACACGAGTGCAGCCAAAATCCAGACTGTAATGCAGAACAAACTGTTTTTTCCAATGAAAGCCTTTCATTTTTTGATGTATTTCCAAACATGACTACAGTTTCTTTCGCAGTAAGAAATAAATGTGTGTGTCTATATGACTAATGTTCTTATGCTTCTGTATTCAGTTTGCTCTGGCTCCTCATTGTTCTTGGTCTCCACTCCCAGAGACTCGTCCTTTTTTCCTGACCTTTACTCCCTGCATCATCTCTCCTTCTCTTGGCCCAAAGAACAACAATTGATAAACAGGATGTAAATGACAAATACTGACATTCAGTTTTTATTTCAGGTTCCCCATCAGAGCCACTTCTCCTTGTGTGTTTCACTTTGACACGTGCACATCCATCACCCATAGCCTCATACTTCCTCCTGCTGTGGAACTGAAGCCTTCTTTTGACCCCGACCATAAGAGCATCAGACGATTAGAATCCATTTACCCAGAGTGGATTATTTTAGTAATGAAAGTAACGAAACAGTTCAGGACGTACTCTTCACTCGCTGCTGTGATGGTGTGACCTAAAAAGTGGGGTCTGTTTTATACAACATGTGTACGCAACATCAAGCCTTGCTGCTCTCTGAACCCATTGCTCCACTGAAGACGGCGGCTTCCACCCTTCCATCTTGCAAATCCCTCAGATATCAAGACTTACTCTCATTTTCTAAATGCAGTTTTTAACGCTGCTCACCTGAAACTGACCTCTGCCTGAGTAGAGAGAGTTTTATCTGGCACCATCTGTCCACGAGACGTTCATCTGCTCATTGTTTTTAGCAACCAACCCTTTAGTGTGTAACCACTGCATGAGGATTCTGAAGGTTGTTCTATGTATAAGGATGAGCAATATGGACAAAAAAAAGTTATCGTAATAATATTGTAATTTTGGCGACAATAATAACTATCACGATAAATACATTGTCATTCTATTCCATGCGTTGCACACTACAGCTTCTCTTGAAACTGTTTCATGATGAAACGTATTAGTGGCGTTTGTCTCCAACATCACTATTTGTTTATGTTTAAATATAACTCGATCGAGTCTGACAGACTGCTCTGCCAGTTTTATTTAGGGGTTAAACTGAGCCGTCTGTCTGCTGTATCTCATGTCTCTTAACAGTTGACTTTAACTATGGACCAGTCTGGACACATTTCCAAGATGCTACTGAAGAAATATGAAAAATAATGTGAAGAAATGATCATTTAGTCATGTTCTATTCTCAAAATCATTATACAAGCTGTCCTTGTCTTGTGTGATGAAAAACCTTTTCACAATTCTCTCTTCTGTCTCTTCTTGTTTTTCATTGCCTTATTGAAGATTTCACTAATACGTTGACCGTTTTAGAATTTGTTGATGGTCCCTAACTGATGTGGGTCGACGTGATCAGTGAACCCTAATGGGGATGCGGAAGAGGACGCCGCCTCCAATACCACTGCGATGTCCGTCCAATATCCAACTGTTTTCACCACGGTGTTTGGCCGAGGCACCAGCACAGCGAGAGACCTGCATGTGTTGATGTGAACCAAGGCAGACGACCGTGTCAGAGACACTATGAGGACCACTCCATCTAATAAAAGAAACACGGATCCAGAGTCAAAGTCCACCACACCCTCTGCAACAGTCACACTCGGCTGTCAAATGCTGTGGAGCTGGAGAGCGTGCCGCGCCATCGCGGTATCGCCATGTTCACCTGTGACCAATGCAGCAAGTGAGCCGCGTGTTTATCGAATTTATCATGCGATGCAGAGTTGTGGAGATTGTGTTTAGTGGTATGTCGTGTACGATAAGTTATCGCCCATCCCTACGTTTACTCTGGGAAAAGGTAACATGAACATATTGGGTCTTGGTTTGCAGGTTACAGGTGGAGCAACCGCGAACCGTAACATATTTCTGCTGCAAAGAAAGCTGTCAGACACCAACATCTGTGCACAGTTTTGCTTGGTTGACAAGAAACATAGCAACGTGATGAATAGTTCATCAGCATAAGGAGGTCAAGCTCACTGACAGCTAATGTACTGCGCAGCCGATACATTAGCTCACTAATAGCCATGTTCCTCATCAATAATGGAAGTCATGAGCTACTGGAGATGGCACTTGACTTGTGTCCCTTTTCCTTGTCAGCTCCCAACTCTCCTCCACGGTCTAGCAGCCTTGCAGTGGCCGGCCACTTGAGTATTTACGTACTGTGTTGTGGGGCTGTTTATCCGCTGCAGACCAAGAACAACTTCATGACATGTCACGTCATGAGATTGTTCATAATTGTTGCACTTGGACCTTGAATGCATGGTGAATGTGTTGGTCGTGTGGAGACAACGGAGAGGTCCTGAAGTGTGTGCGTCTAAAAGCAGTGAGTCACCTTGTTTGTCACGTGTGTGCTCCGCTGTTAGTCATTTTATTCGTTCTTCAGTTCAGCAATGACACGTCAGTCGCTTTGGTCTGGGGAATTCACGCTAGCTCACTTTGCGAGTTAGGCACTGTTATTTATGTTTTCCTTGTTTCATAGACCTCTTAATATTGCTGTTTGATCATCAATGAAGTTCATCTTTCCAATATGAACGCAAAAAAAAAAAAAATCTGCATTTAGTTGGAGAGGAAAATGAAGTCTTTGCTGTCATGAGACTTGGTCTTGATTCAATATTAAGGTGCCGTTTCATGCAGCTGTGTGAAGAGAAGTCCAGACCTCATTATCTCGCTGCTCAAACACAAGACCCTGGTGGAAAGTCTGTAAACCCACCAGATGAATAATCCATGTGTAGCTCTCCTCACCTTCAGAGCGTCGTTGGTGGATGCAGCTCCTCCAGAGAAAACCTTCTCGATCTTTATCACGGGCTGAACTCGAGACTCTGCTCCTCCCGAGATGCTGATTCCTGAGCAGAGATGGAGATCACGTCAACTGTAATGATAGGAGAAGTGAAAAATGGATCCACAAACAGCGGTTTGTCTGAGCCCTTGTTAGCTTCAGGTCAGGTCGAGTTGATAAAGTGACACTCACCCAGCGATGGTTTGGCTTTAGAGATGGTCAAAGTAGTGATGTCGTACTCCTCCGGTGGCGGAGTTTCTCTTCCCTTGTGTGAGTGTCTGCCCCCCTGAGGACTCATCCTCTCAACGGGGGGTTCAAACACATCAAGCTGAGGTGCTCTCTGCTGTGAAGGGACCCTCACGCTGACCTCAGTGTAGACCTCCTCCCGACTCATGCTGTCTGGACTTCCCTCTCTGACGTGTCTGCCTCTTCTAACAGGTGACCTCCCACGTTCACGCCCAGCACTGACTTGGGAGTCTCTGTATTGTGACCCTTCACCCTCTCTTGTAGGAGAGCGATGGCGTCGACACGCAGGCTGGGCGCCGATCGGAGAGTCTGGGAGAAGAAGGCTGCCAGTGGGTGAAGGGCTGAGGGAGCGGGAGCGAGCGGGGGAGGAGCTGAAACTCTCCACTGGTATGTCCAGCAGCGGGGTGAAGATCTGAGACGGGGGTCTTGGCTGATGTCGGGTCACACACAGTTGCTCCAGTTCTCCCATCAGTCCATGACCTGTGGTGGTGTCCTGGACTGGCTGCAGGTGGAATCCCCCCCTGTGGTCTGGAGACAGTTTGTCATTGCTCACCACAGCCGCCAACAACTGCACACTGGACGTGTAATGCTCAGAGGTTGCTGTACCAGGGATTGGGGTTGTAAGGTGTCGCCGAGGTGTTCCAGGGCCGGGGGAGCGCAAGGCTGGGGAAGGGACTGAAAAATAGAAGAGCTCTTAAACCTCTCTGGACGACCGTAGACACAACCTACACCAACACATTTTCTCTGTCATTCAAGTCACCGGAGCGGCGACTCAGAGCGGTGTAAGCCTCCAACTCCAAGGGCATGACCAGGCTGTCGAAGCGAGCCAGTTCTGCTGCAGGAACCAGCATTCTGGAATACAACAAAACACAAAAGTCAAATTTCCTTAGATCTGATCTAGAGCTATACCTCTGCTCTCACCTTATTTCTCTCAGAAGTAGAAGCTTGTCAGGCCGATCGAAGATGGCCAAAAGGGGGCGCACTAAATCCTCGAGCACATTCTCGCACAAAAACTGAGTGAGAAAGTGTTGCCTTTTTTATATGATTTTAAATGGATTATTCATTGCATCTTAAATGGTTGTTTATAGCTTATAGTAAACCAAATGAATTGCCATGAATGTGCGGATCCATGACTGACCCGGTGGCAGTGTCTCATCACGGCAGACACCTCGTCAGAGCTCAGCAGCTTCTTGGACATGTCCTCCACGTGCTTCAGGGTGTCTGATCGGGGGGAGGGGCTCCGCTCCTTCAACCCTGCGCGAGATCCTTCTTGGTCACCAGTATAAACCCTCCATTTAAAGTGTTTTATCCAGCCTTCAGGTTGTCACTGTTTGTCAGTATTTCACTAGCATCAATATTCTTGAGTGGCTTACTGGCTTCTCTCCACCTTTTGGTGAACATCTCTTACCTCTGTCATCATGGCGCGAGGGAGACTTGGAGCGGCTCTTCTCCTTACGGTCTTTCCGAAACAGTTGGTTCACAAATGTCTTGGAACGTTTGAGGCCACTTTCTTTGGTGCTCTGTTGTTTCTTGTTTTTCTTCTCCACTGCAACAGACATGACACTCGCTAACTGGATGGTTTCGATGGATGATAGATAGATTGATAGATGATAGATATATGCATAGTTAGATGATGGATGGATGGATGGATGAATGATGGCTTGATAGATGATGATGATAGATAGATATGGATAGATGATAGATATAGAAATAGATATGGATGGATGGATGATAGACAGACAGACAGACAGACAGACAGACAGACAGATGGATAGATGGATAGATAGATAGATAGATAGATAGATAGATAGATAGATAGATAGATAGATAGATAGATAGATAGATAGATAGAAAGAAGCAGCAGCAGCAACCTGCTGGAGTTCCAGGTCTTGAAAGCGTAATTCATGAGCACCTGTCCCGCGTCCTGCTCAACACCCAGTGATACACACTCTCCTCTATGAGCAGTGACGCTTCATTTCTCAGCTCCTGTGTTCGCCGCTGTAAATCTGCCACGCTGAGAACTAATGCCCTAATACTGATGAATAGCTGTGACAGCAGCCAGAACACAACGCTGAACTACGGCCCAGTGATTTGGCTTTCATAAGAGAAGTCCAATCACACTCTGAGCTCTGATCTCTGAGCCCCCTCCCTCCCCCCACCCTGCACCCATGGAGGTCTAAATGAGTCCGATGAATTGGATGAGAAGGGCTCATGACTCAGCCGCAGTATTGGACGGGTGGATGGACACAGGCGGACGATTAATCCTGAGGGAGGAAGATGCCTGGACTCATTCATATTCTTCAGCCATCAACTACTAAATGCTTTTTTTTTTTCATATTAAAAATACACGTTTTCTTTCCTCTCACTTTCTTCAAACTTGGCTCCAGAGTTAAAGAGTGTATCTCGGAGACGTCCAAGCCAAGACCCACACTTCTAAGCACTGATCCTCACAGGACTCACCCGACGTGGTGATGTGACTTTGGGAGCGTCTGACCGGCCTCCTGGCTCTGCTCAGGGCCACCAGTGCTGCTGCCTTGGGCGAGTCTCTCTGCCCTGCTGGGTCCGCCTGCCGTGGCCCCTCACCTTTTCCTTGTATGACAGTGTCTTTTAGCAAGAGAGTGGCACCAACCGTTCGACTGGTTTCTGATGTCAAACATCGGTCGGTGCAGTGGAGGTGCTTTATGGTATCATCCTGAACAGAGGAGTGGGTCGTTCGCTGATCACTGCCGTGGCTGTCTGACGGTGCTGAGCCAAAGACAGGCAGGATTAAGGCCTGAGAGAGAGCACTGAGGGAGCTGAGGGGGGTCCCGGAGGACATGGAGGAGGCAGAAGAGTACGAGTCAGACCCGTGAGAGGATGACCGCGGACCTCCGGTGACATCTGCTGAGTGAAACACAGCAAGTGTGAGGCCTCTGACTGGAACTTTTGAGTCACTCTGAGCAAACACAACACTCCACACAAAAGAAATCTGCACGTCATGTTAAATTCCCACCATTTCCAAAAGGTGTCTGACCCCGTGTCCTTCTAATCCTCTTAACACTTAGGAGCATGCGACACCAGTGAGACAGGGCATCGCCACGATCGAGACCCAGATGTCGGGTCAAGTTGTGTTCCCGACCACTATGTGTCAAAATGCCATCATTTTTTGGCATTTTGAGTCAGGGGTCCCTGTCGTCGTGTCACAACCAGTTTTTTTTTTTTAATCACAAAAATTCTACTTTTGCATATTTATCCATTTCTTGGCTTTCCTTGACGTTCAGACGGTCCAACGGTGCAAGACAAGGTTTTTTAAAGTCATTTTTTGAGTTTTTTTGCAATTTTGACACAGATGGTCCAAGGACAAAGATCTTTTAAAAAGAATTTACCAAAATTCAACTTTTAATCAATTTCTTTGCTTTCGCTTTTGCTCAACTCAAATGACTGAGCTCAAGAATTTACTCTTTATCTTCCAAAAGTGCACATATCAAAGTGAAGATTTGTCAATGATGAGAGCGTTGGCATGTCTCAGGGCCTTTTTTTTATATTCAGTTGTGGAGGCAGAGCTTCTGTTGTATTCATAAGGAACTGATGCTCAGACAGAACAGAGTCCTCTACTCACAGCGATGCAGCCAACCGTATTCAGCCACCATCTCCTTGTAAGCCGGGTATCTTCCTGCTTCCTGCGACACATCAGTCATCATGACTTAAGTCACAATAAGACCATTTCAACTCAAACATGACGAGCGCTATGGAGATGAGTTGGTTTCACAGTTGGAGAACACTGACATCTCGTGGCCAATAATATAGCTGCGTCAACATTGCTGAGCGACGATAAACGTTTTAGAAATGTGACGTTTTATTCATTCAGGCACGATATATCCCAACAAATGCATGTAGAAGCGCACAAATATTTGAAAGCTGTTTTAGTAGAGTATTAAAGAAAATGTATTGAGACAAGACAGTTGAGTTTAGACCATCAAACTGAGACAATTTCAGATGAAGACAGGCGAAGAAGAGAGTGCAGGCAGGGTGAAGAGACCTGCGACTGAAGCGTGAGAGGACATTTATTGAAAAAACAAATAAACAATGAAACTGTATTTCTAAAGCACTTTTCTTAACCCTGTTCACAATATGTTTTTTTTTTCCTGCCACCATCAAATGACATAAAAATAACATTCCTGGACGGCATCAAGGATCACGGCCTGATATCTATTTTGAGAAACTGTCTCCAGTTTCAGGGTGACATCTAGGATTCCAGAGGGGAGGTGGAGAAACTGAGCTGAGATGCTGCACTAATGTGATCATTGGCCCTTAATGTGTCTGGCATGGGACAGAAGAAAGGCATATAACTTGGCGGTGTGTGGATTCTAACCTGATCCACGGCCAAGCTTGAATAATGAAAGACGTCCCTGGCTGTTTTTCACACGTGCAACCCGAGATGACAGGAGTAAAAGGAGCTCACGGCCGATGTCACTGAGCCAAGAGAGCATGAACACACAGTCTTCAACACACTGCCGAGGCCTGTTCATCACACAAACACATGCACAGCGCCTTTGTCTTTACACAAGTCTGGTCAAAAGGCACATGCCTGCTCACTTGAGCGACGTAAGGGCAGCGAGCCAGCAGCCTGTTGTTCTTAGCAGAACTTCAAGCACAGATTACTCAGCTGAAACACACCGTACACGCAACTGTGAGGCAAAAGAGGTCATGTCTTACAGCTGAATAAATAAGATTTTGAGAAAACTGAAGGGCAAAGTTCCAGGCTGTCACTCTCGCACCATCATCATGTTCCATATTTGCTACACCGCACACCAGGCGCGGCATCTCACCTTGATTGTAAGCATGAGGTGCGCGTGGCTCTTCAGCACCTCCACCGCGCTGCTGTGTGTGATGTTGGCAAAGCTGACCCCGTTGGCTGCAAGAATTTGATCGCCCATTTTGATGCCGTGCTGCTCCGCGAGGCCTCCTGGGTCCAACCTGGAGACACACGCCGACACGGGGAGGATAGACGCGATTGCATCTGCAAAGTTTATTTTATCTTCTCTTTCAAATGTACTGCACAGGAGGGGGTAAGAGGGAGTAGAAAGAGAATAACCAGGTTAGAAGATGAGGATGAGGTGGAGGATGACGCTGAGGTTGAGGTTATGAGGGTGAGGACGAGGGTGAGGGTGAGGTTGTGAGGGTGAGGTTGAAAGTGAGCGTGAAGTTGAAGGTGAGGTTGTGAGAGTGAGATTGTGAGAGTGAGGTTGTGAGGGTGAGGTTGTGAGGGTGAGAGTGAAGTTGAAGGTGAGGTTGTGAGAGTGAGGTTGTGAGGGTGAGGTTGTGAGGGTGAGAGTGAAGTTGAAGGTGAGATTGTGAGGGTGAGGTTGTGAGGGTGAGGTTGAAGGTGAGAGTGAGGTTGTGAGGGTGAGGTTGTGAGGGTGAGGTTGAAGGTGAGAGTGAAGTTGAAGGTAAGGTTGTGAGAGTGAGGTTGAAGGTGAGGTTGTGAGAGTGAGGTTGTGAGGGTGAGGATGATGAAGAAAAAAACTAAGCTGATCTTGAATAGCTTGAGTATGATGATGAGGATAAGGATGATGAAGAAGAAAAAGACGATGAAGATGAAGAAGAGAGGCATATTCCTACTTGGACACATAAATTCCGAGGCCGAACTCTTTGCCTCCTCGGATGTTGAATCCCAGGCAGTAGTCGTCAGACGTGGTGAACAGGTGGACACTCCTGCAGAGGGCGCTGTCTGAGCTTCTCTCTGTGTGGCCACTCTCCTCCTCCACCACCATCCGCCTGTGGATCAGGTCCACCCTGCACACACACACACACACACAAGCAGAGACAGGAGATAATGTCCAGTGTCATATACCAGTTTCAGCCAAGTGGTTTGGTTTAGATCAGATCAGATCACCATGTGGTTTTCTCTCTGGAGAAGCAGATGCCGGGGACCTTGCCCAGCCGCCGCACCACCACCCTCAGCCTGTTGTTTCCCGTCAGGACCTTCACAGCACTGCTCATGGTGATGCTCTCCAGGCTGACGCCGTTCACCTCCACCAGCTTGTCTCCCACACTCAGGCCAGCCTGCGCTACACACAGACACAGTCCAACACACAGTCCTGAAAGTAGTGTTTGCAGGGACCCAGGCTTGGCCCTTTACCTGCAGGGCAGTCCTCCTCCACCTTACTGACAAATATACCCAGTCCGTGTTCAGAACCCCCCCGCACACTGAAGCCAAGGCGTCCGTCCGGACTCCTGTCAACTGTCACAGTGTGAAGGTCTTCACTGTCGTCGCCACCTGCAGGAACAAATGGAGGTGATCTGAGGTGGTGCGCCTCCTGCACATGTGGGCATCGCCATGTTGTGCTGGGGTTCTGCGTCGTCTTTTAGTTTGATGTCATTATTTCAATCCTTTATCCCCTGTTTTACTGCCATAAGACCTTTGTGTTGCATTTGCAATATGTGAAATCTATAACATGAGGACTAGTAGTCTGTATTTTAGCATGAAGTTTTGCTCAAATGCTTGTTCAGATTTGATTGTCTTGATTTTATTTCCATCAACAAGACTGTTAAAGACTGTGACCTCCTGAGGAATATATGTAAACAATCACACATGAAAAATATAGATACAAAATATATACAATGTAAACTGTAATAACACCGGCACATAGATTAATAACCATCCAATTGTTGCTATATTAGTTTGCTAATATGGTCTCGAACTGAACTGACCGTCCACCTGTGCGTCCAGGAGAATCACCCTGCCCAGTGGTGAGGACGACATGCGTCTGTGCCGATGTTGTGTCTTCAGCAGATGGTGTGAGGTGTTCGACCCTCCTGTTTGAGGGTGCCCTCCACCATTCGTCATCTCTCTCCAGCCAAAAGAGTTGGCCATGATCGGCGTCTAGCGACGTTCTCCTTAACCATCCAGGAAGACAGCGGTCCAAAAAGGCCGATCTGAAAGTGCTCCAGTCTCCTGACAGCTGTCATGACATAGTGGAAACTGGGCCTCTCCAGCACAGGCAGCTGTGGAAGCTCCCGACGCTGCCTTCACTGCCACCAAGTGAGCGGTAAACTTGCGACTCCCGGTTGTGGCGCTGGATCTGTCACTGAAGTAGCTGTGATGTAACCTGACTGCAGAGGAGTCAGCGCCGCAGGGTGATTCCCCCGGGTCATGTTTAATTAAATGTCCGCCTGAGGTGCAAGGAATATGTTGGGGTGAGCGACATCACAGGAGGAGAAATATCGTCATCTGCAATCGCGTTAAATCATAAAATCGTGAAAAGTTACGTTTTAATATTGAAAAATCCCAGGTGAAATAATGAAAAATATGGAGAAGATTCACATTGATATTTGATTCAATAGTTACAAAGCACATGTAAAAGAATGTCACTGGCTGGAGGACATTTGTGATATTTAATATTCTCTTGGAAATTAACCCATGTATTGGCCTGAAGAATCAACAGAGAAGGCTAATTTTTTTTTTGTATTTTTCCTTTTTTTTTTTTTTTTTTAATTTAACAAAACAGCAAAACTCAGGGAAAATAAGAACTTGACTTGTGATAATTTGAAAAATTGGTCCTGACACAACAAAGATCTCTGACGCAAAACATATAAAAAAAAAAAAAATCTTTTTTTTTTCAAAAATAAAACCTTTTAAAAATGCTAAAATGACTTTAGAACAACTCGTCTGGCAACCTTGGACCATTTGAACCTCATTTTTTGAAAGTGGTCCTGGTTCCTCGGAGATCAAACAATGACTTAAAAACAACTTGCCTGTTACGACCCTGTCATCTGTCTGTTGCCCCTGTTGTGTTCAAATCATCACCAAAATGAGTTTTGCTCTTCTTGAGGTTTACCATTCTTAGAATTTCTCTTTAAGCGTCAAAATGCATTTTTTTGTATCATTTTCTTTAAATTCACTTAATATTTTCGTTAAATTGCTCTGAAAAAAAGGGCCAGATTTTCTTCACATGTAAACTCACCTCACTCTTCAGTCACACCGACAGAAATGTAAGATTCTAAATTGGAAGCACAGACAGACAAAAGTTTCCAAGTGGATGGAAATCTGTTTAATAGTTGGAAAACAGGTCAGTGTGCCGAGGGGAAATGATCAGATTCAAAGTGTTAAAAAAAAAAAATAAATTCACATTAGTGAGTGCAAAAGAGACAAGCCACTCAACAACATTAAACAGAAAAGAAGAAAAATTGCTACCAAACCCGTCAGCTAAAAGCCATGAATTTTTACAATTGAACTCAAATAAACCTGCAATCTGAAGAGCACTCGAACACAAAAATGGAAGGATGAAAATCTCCAGTGGACACAGAAGCGGCGTCGTGTCCGGTCAGACCGTCCTGCGTGGCCCAGCCTTCATCAAGTTACAAACAGCGGTCAATAAAATTCTAGTTAAAGAAAAGATTAAGAGGGCAGCAGTCCCACAGTAAAACTCTTTGTTAGATCCCAGACTGCACGCGCCGCGTCCTCTATACCCACATGTGGCGTTTGCAGTGATCCACGGCCTGGAAGAGAAAAAGTTTTTTTTTTTTTCATATCGGAGCCAGAGAAGAGCTGTGACTGACTTTTATGAAATGTCACGTGGGCCATCTTAAAAATAGCTCAGTGTTGAGGCAGGAAGTTGACTTCCTCCTGAAACCAGAACAACGCCAACTCCTCCCTCTGCCCATCAACTCTGACACATGTGACCTGAGTTTTCTTTGGTAAATCCTTCATGTTCAAACTGATCATGAGTAGAACCAGTACAGTGACTCACATTGCACTGCAGAGCCGTCTCCATGCTCTTACACCAGTAGCCAGGCCCTCGGGTGCACAGCTCCGTTCCCAGCAGGGGGCGGCGTGCCTCGGGACAAGCCCCCAGTTTCTGAATCAAACAAGAACTTCCTGAGTTAAACTGCGGAACCAGCCCTGAAATGAAGCGTTGATTCTTCCACCTGGATTACACTCTAATCTCTGGCAGAAACAACATCAGCGCTGAACGCGCAGTCCAATTCGTTGGTGCTGCTTTAATCGTCTTACCAGGCAGACGAAGTCTGGGTCGAGCATCTGAAGCAGCAGCTCCACCAGCATGGGCTCGTACTGCTGGACCAGCTGGTCACACTGTCAGGGGAGCAGAGGTGAAGATGGGAGCAGCTGGAGGAGGCAGAGGAAACCTGACTGGAGCGGCGGCTCACCTCGGTCTGCACTGAGTCCGGCAGGAAGCTGCACACTTTCCTCACCGCCTCCTCAATCTGGGCCTCGGTGGCGTTCTTCTCCAGGATGCTGTCGATGTAGGCCACCGCCGTCTTGCACACCTTGCAGTAGGCTCCCTCCTTGAACCGTGACTGCTGGAGTGCAGCTGGAGGCAAACGCGGGAGGATTAAAATTCAGGGGCTGGGTGTGTTTCAACCCTTAGTAAGAGGATTGCACCACTTCATACTCCTCCTCCACACTCACTAGCACTGAAATAAAGAGGTCTCACCGTCACCAACGTCTTGGACCTCAGAGGCACTTACGGACAAACGTGCGGCGAGAGCCGTTGCAGAGAGCGATGACGGTGCAGACCGACTTGGGGTCGGCCTGCTGCACCAGGAGTTCGATGATGGCTTTGCCGTAAGTCTCCACCAGGTCCTTGCACTGAGCGGTCAGAGAGTCCGGCAGGTATGTGCACACCTTCTCCACCGCTTCGATCACTTCCGCCTGAAAGCAGAGCATAAAAAAAAAAAAAACCTCAAGCATTTACTGGTGCTACTGGTTCTTCAACAATGGAGGAAGTCAATGGAGGGAAGAAAACTATTTTCAGTATTTGGCACGAAAGGCTAGGTGAGGGCATGAGAAAAGGCCTCGACGGATGGTGGCCCACCTTGAGTCTCAGAAAAGGTTTGACCAGAACCAGAGTCTCACCTCAGTGCTCTCATCCTCCAGCATTGACTCCAGCTGCTTCATAACAAACTCACAGATGGCACATGACGGAGACTCCCGGACCCTCACCATGCGCTGAAACACACAGATGTTGAAGAGACAGAAAGCCATACGATAATACCAAAACCCAACACCTCCGGATCACACCTACCACGTTGGACTCCACTTTAGTCGCAGGAACAAGTTCCATAGCAGGGATGGTCTTGGCAGCAGGACGAGTCTTGGCATTGTGCAGCTCCAGGAAGGCGGCAAACTTGTTTGTCGCCCCGCAGAAACCAGCGATGGAGCAAATCTTTTCAGGTGGCTGACGGTAAACAGATGGTTTGAAACTTACTAAGAGTCTCACGCAGGTGAGTCATCTGAAGAGCAGCTTAAACAACTAGTCAGCCAAACATATACCCAGTAGTGTTAAAGAGCATGGTGATTCAAACAGCGTTAGGACTGTACACACAGTCTTGAGGAAGGACAAACATTTCAGCAACCATCCACACAAATGCAAAGCCAAGCCTGGCTGCTAATGGTTAGCATGACTAGTGCCAGTAGTAGCATGGACGTTGAGCTGAACTGCATATGCTCATATTAGACGCAGCAATTCAGATGAAAATGACAAGCAGCAGGCGGAACCATGAGACCCACCTGGTCCTGAGACAATGGGGCAGCGGACAAACCCAGAGCAGGAGGAAACAGCAGGACAACATGATTGATTGTAAAGAAGGGAGACACGCCGAAAACATTAAGGAGGCAATTTCAACAGCAGCGTCTTTGTTTAGAAACGTTAAGATGGAGAGCAGCAGAGTGATATCAGATATGGAACTTACGGTGACCAGGAGCAGCTCGACAATGGTGGTTGCGTACTGGCTGATGTACTGCTTACACTGCATTGTGGGAAGACAAAGGTACAGGTGTTGTTCCGAGCCAAAAAACATAAAAAAAAAAGCAAATTCAAACTATTACCAATGATGACATGCCAGGCCCAAGGTTGTCACACTGGTTCTCCATGTTCTCGATCAGAGTGTCGACGAAGGACTGATTGGCCTTGGCCTCGGACTGAGCGTCGGCCAGGAAGGTCATGCAGTCCTGACACACTTCTTCAGTTCCCTGGACATGTGAGGTTTACAGCCCAATCAGCAAACAGCACATGTGACCCAGCAGTGATGGAGGGTAGATGATTGACGGCACCTTTGGTTTGGAGCTCTCCTTCTTGGGGCTCTTCTGAGGATAGAGGAGCTCGGGCACATTGATAAGGAACGGCGAGACGCTCTTGGCGAGGTCCACCTTCGGGATTTCATTGGACTCCAGTGGCTTGAGCTTCTTCAGCTCAGCCAGTGCTGCTTGCTGAGACCTGCACAAGCCCATAGCTCCACACACCACACCTGGATCTTCCTGCAGACCAATAGTCAATGATCAGAAACCACTCTAATAACCAATCACTTCATGCACTACAGCACAGTAACAATCACAAGTCATACAATACTTCTCTTTTTTTATATATATATCAAACTGTTGCAAAAGGTGAGGCAGGAACAGAAACTGCCCGTGGTCATGGGACTTGATGGTGCACAATAACTGGCCTGTTCTCACTTGGACTTTGACTCACTTCCCCATCAATAGCTCTTATTCATTTCACTGCACTTTCAATCCTGCCATGCTTACGGATGAGATAGAGGCTCATCGCGGTTTAAGAAGATGGAACATTGCCAAGACTCCAAACTAGCTTGAGTCAGAAAACACACTTCACCGTTTATTACATTCTAAACCATTGTGATAATGCACAACAAGAGACAGCAAGAATTGCCTGCCATATTAGGGCAACACTTCAGGCAAAACAGCCTTGACACCCGTCACATTATACACATCCATAGCACAAAGCTTTCAGGTTGGTGAAGTTCATATCAAGTGTGGGAACAAGTTCCACTGCGTGTAGGAAATGTACTTAATCCATTGAAGATCACTGTCATTTTGCTACTTGCTTTGTTTCGAAATCAAATTTCAATTTTGGTGTAATTCCATGTTTCTCTCATCCAATAACAAAGGCTACTAGTGTGATGATCAAGAATCCGAAACATCACGTACACCAGCTGTGAGATGCAAAGGCAGAAGCCTCAAAGGACAAACCAATGGCATTAATAAAACAGAATTAACAGTTGCTTACACTCATGACTCAATATAGTACATGAGATGTTTTCATTTTAACTTCACTTCTTTGAGACAACCTAACACAAGACTTCACATCAATCCAGAAGCACAACACTTTAAAGTGACATTTCTTTCTTCAAATTTCTTACCAGTGTTCCAACAATGATGCCCATAAGGATGGGGAAGTATTGGTCAACCATCTCCTTGCACTCAGCAGCCAGACCCTGATCAGGAACAAGCTGACAGGCCTTCTCCAGGTACACAAGAACTTCACCCTGAAGACACACATTTCAATTGTTAACCAGAGATTCATATAAAATGGATCCAAGTTGGGTAAAGCACGGATAGTGCCTACCTGAGTAGCATTGTTTTTCAGACATTGAGCCACCACCATCACGACCTCTTTGCACAAGTCGCAGGGTGCAGATTTCTGAAAACAAGTTATGGGTCAGGGTCACAAGAAGGCCTTTCATATTGACAACAATGTTCAATGCCTACCATCTGGGGCTGGTTCCATACGTTCTGCTGGCAGTGAGTCACAGCTTTGCACTGGTCTGCAGTCTTCACATTTTGACACCAATACGGGGGGCCGCGGGCACACTGCTCGATGCCAAGCAGAGGACTGGCAACAGCTGCGGAGACATAACAACACCTCCGTCACTGACAGACTAAACAAGATTACTGAACCCAGCTTTAATTTTCCGGCAAACTAAACAAGTCTAAACAACATACCTGTACTGAAGAGTTAACATCACATTAGGAAGTGAAAAATAAATGGAATGGAATGAAGTCAACACTTAAAATATGACACTCAATTATTTTGAAAGGTGTTTGAAATGGTGAATCTCATCACAGGTGGTTTAACATACTTAACCAACAACAACATAAAACACTCTCCATGTCATTAGGTGATGTTAGAGAGCCTTAACAGCACAGGTTCCTCTTTCAGAAAGATCACAAGACTAGCATTTAAAAAAGGAAGTAATTTTAACCTTGGTACTGCAACCATTTCTTTGTATACTCATCAACCACTGAAAATGCAGAACATGTGGCGAACTAGAAAGTACAAAAGAAAGTATACCAAATATAACGTTTGTCCTATAACTTGACAGTTTTGGATTCTTACTTTGACACGTAGTTAACTCTGACATGTAAGAGGTGACTAATTGATCTGGTCTTTCTTAACATACAAGTCGCAGTTCAAAGTTTGAAATAACCAACAGTTAAAACCCCCTGGGAATGAGTGACCTTCAGTGATAACATCCAAAAACTGCTGAAACAGACCCGACTATAGACAGAAGAATTTGAACCGCACAAATCCTCCCTCCATCCAAGAAATCACAAGACTCAAAAAAAAGAGAAGTGGCTCAAAATGACAAGACAATAAACGTACATTCATGGTTGTGTCTTCAGTTTAACACTTGAATCTTAAATGTGTGAATTCTGATTTTTAAGTTGCTTGGTAAATACGCCACCGTTTTCCACCCTAGGTGCCGTAAAACCATCAGAGAACACACATAACCTCCAAGTGGGTCATGTCGAGGGCTTTAAAACCATGAGCTATGACAGTGCAACCGCAAATAAACTTCAAAGGACAAAGAACGAGAGTCGAGAGACCATTTCATAGAGGTGGTTTGAGAAATGACAGCGTATTTTCACCGCGATCAAAGAGGAACGTTATATGAAACTCACATAACCTCAATTTACTAAGGATAAGAAGTACACACAGAACACAAAACCCTGAGGATTGATATCAGCAGAAACTAGAGGCAAAGTAAGAATAGAAGAACAGTGTTTATCTCGGACAACGATAAGGAAGTAGGTTATCGACCGAAGTGTAAATGGAACGAAGAGTGTTAAGTTGCCATTATACATTCTTAGTTTTGTATGAGCGTTATCTAACACATGGACGTATGCCGGAGGCAACTTTTCGACAAAACAATCTAGAGTTAGCTTAGAAGCTAACAACGCCAGACGAGTGACGAACAGCATGAGTCACCAAAAATGTCTTTTGTCTGGTATTTACATTCATAAAGAAACACAAAGGGGCCATAAATACGTGTTTTAAATAAGAACAGGGAACACGTCGGCGATGTTTACCGCAGCTAGTTTGTGACGCTTCCGTGTTTTTGGTTTGGAACCAGTTACACAACAAAATGGCCTCGTCTCGTCTGTAGATAAACTTATCGCTAGCCGAATTAACATCGACGATATGCGTGACGAGAGTGAGGGGTTTACCTGTAGAGAGAAAAAGAACCGACAGGAGGAGCATGACTGCGCTGTTTGAAGGCTGGTGGTCCGATGTTGACTGCAATGCAGGCGGACGCTCCGGTTATCCGCTTTATGATGGGAAGTCAGGTGACTGCTCCGGCAGAGTCAGACACGTGACTGCCTCCTGTCGTGACGTCACATCTCAACTGCCACTCGAGTCTGGATTTTATTGAAAACCCCTCCACTTTACAACAGAGGATCACATCTTTTTAAGAACTGTATACCAGAGCAGGCTGCTCCACACAGTCTACCCGTCCTCCCCGCCTGGAAACAGTGAGACATCTCCATTCTGCCTGCACTCTCTTCTTCACCATCGTTTACTGTTAATGATTGATCCCAAATTGTTGGACTCACCACTTCTCCTCAAGCCTCTCATTCAAATGCTTCATTTTGAAAACACTATCTACACACATCAGTGAGTCATGTTATCATTTTAACTTTTTTTTTTTTTACTTGAGTGGACTCACTTCACGTTCTTGTCTAACTTAACTATTTTTAACTGTCTAATTTGACATTTAACTATACTGAATTCTGTAAACATTATGCAAAATGTCATTTTTGCATGTTAAATTTCCGTTTTACCTCAAACAACTAAGCTATTCTCTCTCAGTTGTTCCCTTTAATACAGCAGAAGTTGAAGCACTTATTGTGGTCAGTCCTCCCTTTCTCTTTATGGATCATGACCTTTTGTTCCTCCTGGAAGTATTTTTATTGGATCTGGTTTTAAAACCGTTGGTATAGTCACATAAAAACAAAGCTTTAGCATGTATTTATTCTTTGGTACAGCAAATAACCTTGTTCAATAATTTCTCATTTCTGTGTTGCTTCCTGATGCTTACGTCCACTGGGATTTCATAGTTCAAGCCAGATACTTTGACAACAACCAGAATGATATGGGTTTGACCTAGTATTGTAACGTTGTAAACCAGGACACCCGCATGTAAACAGGCGCGTCTCTAACATGTGCTGTAACCTTTCATCCTCCAAGTAATTCGAGCCCAATCAAGTCGCTGAATTGTTGTTTTTTTTTTGGACTCAAACCTGGTCAATGCGCCTCTCACTATTGTGGAATTCTATTCCAAAAGGTGTGCGGATGAGTCGTAACCGCTGGAAGGAATGATGAATCAAAGTCAAAAATGAAATGAAAGACAAAGAAGAAAGAAAAGGTTAAAGTGGGAGCTCACCAGATACAGTTAGGGCGTGGTCAATGTCTGCTGCAGTCTGTGGTCAAGATACTCAAGACAGCTGATGTGAAAGATCGTGACCATGGACCATGAAGGAATCCAACCCAAAGGTAATCAATCACATATAAACACAGCATGGATGGAAGACGCATTCTTCTGTTCCTCACCGATCTGCAGCTTCTTTGCTTATTTCAGATTCCATCTCAGATTCCATCTGGGGGGCACCAATGTCATGTCAGCAGGAAATTGACTGCTCTTGTATATCATGTTTGTTTTTGATTTTCTGAAATTGGTTATAGTTTTAATAGCGCTTTTCTTCATTAACAGACAAATCACGTCACTATTGATGCAAAATATGAGGCTTGATGTACACGTGGACCGCATCCCAGATGTGACTGAAGCCCAGAAGTCCAGGAGTTTAACATGCAATGCTTTCGTGCGTTTACAGAGGCCGCAGACTGGGAGAAAGCTGCTGGAAATTGTTTTATTCTGGGGGCTCAACTGGTTATGTCACAAGAGGGAAGCCACGTGTTCCTGATCAATTTCACCTTTCAGCTCAGAAAGCTCAATGAAAACGCACCAAATTCGTTTTGGATTGGGGTGAATAGTTTGACAAAAGATGATTCTCACAGGGATATGAAGGGTAACTTGGTCAAAGGCTATTGGCCAACCGAGTCATATGAAAAACAAATCAGAAGTTGTGTTCTTCTGGTTGTGCCATCATCTCTCAATGATAAAAAGTCATATCAAAACTGGGAAACACGACAATGTCTCGAGAAACATTCTTACTTCTGTGAGAGACAAGCTCTAGTTTGAGAAATGGACCACCTATGTATCCAACTTCCAAAAATATCCAGCATTTTTCTTCAGTGTAAAGTATATGAATGTGAATTGTAATATAAATTAAAATAATGACAAGTTAAGCAAAACACATGTACATATATTTAATTCTTCTTGCAGACAAGAACAAAAACTTTGGTCTGAAATCCAACTCCAGTCCGACATGCATGGGCAGGAATCTCTTGGACTGGATCATAAAAAAAAACCTGTAAATGAAAAAAAAAAAAGTCACTACTTTTAGTGAATTTCTGCCAATACAGCACAGTCCATAAACATCACATAGGGGTGAGTGATAAAAAGGACACGTATACCATTTCCTGCTTTGTCAGATGTTCTCAAGGGAAAATCCTTACAGGAGTGGGCCGGAGAATTTAATATCCACAAATATCATGGATATCCCTCAATACAGCAACCTAACAACCTTTCGGAGGACATTACGAGGAATACTACTGGGCCAAAATAAAGAGGCTTCAGAGCTTATACCAGGCAAAAGTGGCTGCATCAGATGCAGTGAAGCCTCAAGCATGTTTGTGTGGAAGATATCACAACACAGATGCCAAGTGAAGCGTCACAGTTGGATGGATGGACAAATGTGAACCAAGTCATTACCTGACCACAGTTTAAAACGTGCATCTCATATTATGCTCATTTCAGGCCTCTTTCTAAAGTGAATGGTATCAATATAGTATTACTCTACACTATAATATTTACTCACCTAAGGAAACTGTTTCCTCTGCATGGGGGCAACAGACAGCAAGTGACTTAAAAGAGCTTCAATTGCTTCCCCTCTATTCTGTCGGTTTCAACCTAACCTTGGCCAATCACTTTTATGAAAACATGTCCGTCTATTAAGATTTATAACGAGCCAATAACGGTGTTATGCATTATACAGGACCTTTCAATGGGCAGCGCAATAATTGCCATGCTGTCCCATACACAGCAGGTGTCAGTAGAGAGCACTGAACCTTGAGTTGAAGCAAAAAAAAAGCCCATCGCCTTTATTTTGGACATTTCTGAATAGAGTTTGAAACGCAAGTCATCGGTTTATGTAATTTCCGATCTTGAAAATAAGCAAAACAAAATTCCATGTTAATAAATATGTTTACATTCTTTCAACAGCACAACAATGTCCAATTTTATACTGCAAAAAAATATTCACAAAATAAATTGTTAGAAACTTTAGAGAGGAAATTACTTGGATGTAGGATAGGGTGGGAATTAGAGCCCTAACAGCCTCCACCTACACGGATCTTGTGCATCATCCCTGGAGAAACAGCATGCCACCAATGAGACTCATGCATGGATGTGGTCATGGTCATGAAGAGCACAGGTGTGTCCGGGGCTGGTTACATGCTGTGCACGTCCTCTATGAGCTTTCTCAAAGTCAGCAGCGTGTAATTCCTTACACTCGCATCACTGCTGGAGGCCACAACAGGAGCCGCGGGGCGAGGGCGTGTCCTTCTTGAGCACGGCGGGTCTCACCACGTCCACGTCTCGGTGCAGGTGGTTCATCAAACCCGTGAGGATGCTGGGCGCCGCGTAGAAGTCGATGAGAAAGTAGGCGCCCCTGCTGTGTCTCTGGTTGTGCTTGTTCATCTTGTAGGGCAGCAGCCTCTCGCCGAGGTTCTCCAAACCCCTCACCACCGCGCCTCGTTCCACCAGCGTCTCCACCGTCCTGCGGAGAGCAGCCGCCGTCTCTGGCCGCTGCATCGCCTTCAGGATCAAGGCCAGCTCGTAGCGAGGCATGACTTTGCTGAGCTGCTGCTACTGCTAAACGCTCCGCCTGTGGGCGACCATGACACGAGGAAGCGGAAAGGGTGATGACGAAGAAATGCTGCGACAACATCCAAAGTAAAATTAAAAAATAAATATTTAGCCTGTATTTTTTTAATTATGTCGCGACATTCTTAGCCTATTGGGGGCAACACGGGTAAAAGTGCTTTATTTTTCCCACTAGTAGCGAGACGCATTTAATGACGTATTATGTATGCGCCAACACCCCCAACATACGTATGCGCTCACTTCCTCCTCCTGCACCATCAGCGTGGTGAAGATGGCGGAGCCCAAGTCGGTACCGAGTGACTTGTACAGATACGTCTACTCCTTCCTGCGCGACAACAAGTTCACCAAAGCTGCGGAACTGTTCCTGAAGCAGACCAAAGTGGTAGGTGTCTGCTGTGTGTAGGTGACAGGTTGGTGGGACGCTCCTCAAGCGTCTCCCGGCGCACTTGCACATCCACGTGGAGTGACGCACGCGCTGTTGATCACCACCACCGACGGACTCGTAACTGTCTCGCTGCTTATGGACTGTTTCTGTTTCAGATCCCGCAGGATCAAAATGAAGAAAGCCTGACGAGCATTTTCGACTTCTGGGTGAAGTAAGCGAACGAGCACCTTTTTGCTTCTCTTCATTACTTTTCTATGTGTTAATGGACCCTATTTGCCTCATGTTAAAATGTCTGCATCGAACGGTGCCTGTTATACACTTGTTTTTTGCATATTTAAAGTAGTAAACGTAATTCTGACTCGGTCCCCTTAACTGCGCACTAATACTCTACTGCATTGTATTCTAATTCTAGTCTGTTTTTTTTTTCATCTTACAACATGTGTGTTTTTGTCTGTTTTGTTCTGTTCTTGTCATTGCATATCATGTTTGATTCCTTTCTGATTTTGTTTGTCCGACAGCTGCTGAATGATAAGATTTATTGTCATTAAATAAGCGTCAATATTGTGATATGGCAGGGTCCAGTAGCTTGCTTTATATTTTGTTGCCTTGACCTGTCAGTATGGAAGCCTTGCGCAGCTTCTCAGTCAAACGAGGGCTGTTGTTTTTCCGCCTCATTCTTTGCTTCCACGACACCATTATTAGCACTTTGGCTGATCCTTGTTGCTCATCTAATCTCATCATCATGTTGTAATTGTGTGCTAGAAGCGGCAATGTGGCAAATCACGTGTTTAAACGCTGTACATTTCCCGTTTTATCAGGTCACCAGAATCCAAAAAACGCAAAGTTCCAGCTGATGCCTCTGCCGCCTGCAACGGCCCCTCAGCCAAGAAGGCCAAACCGAGCAAAGAGAGTTCCAGTAGTGAGGACTCGAGCAGTGAGGATGAAAAAGCGGCAGCAAAACCAACGAAAACGGTCCCTGCGGGTGAGCTGCGACTCACACTGTGATCCAAGTTGCCATTTTCTGTCCTCAATACCAGCTTTAACCTCCACAGCTAAAGTCACACCTGCAGCTGCGAAAGCAAAGAAAGCCGCCTCCAGCAGCAGTGAAGACTCCAGTGAGTCTGAAGAGGAAAAGGCGGCTCCAGCAAAGGTAGAAGAAAATGTCTTTCATGCTCTTTGAATATAGGGCTCCAAAGGGTGACGTCACAGAGCGCAATAACTGCGACACATTGTGGGCTTTTAGATCAACTGAGAAGTTGGTTTACAACACCGTCGCCAGCTCTCTGTGCTGTTTGTTAAACTCTGATCATGGTGCAAACATGCTAGTTGACCACCACACTCATCCCCATGACTGCTTCAGAATAAAAGCATAGGGCTGTGATTCCTCTCCTTTCAAAAGTGCAAGATAAGCAGAGGACCCCAGGTCTCAGAAATAGCAAAGATGAGGCGAATAGCCGAGATAGCAGATGTAAGACACCCGAATATCATTTTCGACGTAGTCATTTGATTAGATATTGGCATGTCCACTGCAATTTAAGACCGAAAGTTGGCGTAAACAAGACCTGAATCAAAACATATGCTATGCTGTTTCATCAGTGTCATGTCGCAATGGCATCTATAGATCACTTCTATTCACTCATAGATTATTTTTCAAGCATGTGTTGTTGCGCTGTTCAAAATCATTATCTTTTTTCCGTCGCATTGATATACTCTTCTCTCTGAGCGTTTCATTCCATGGTGAATGTAAACAAAATCTGTCGACCATAAACATGGCAACCACAGCCCACAATGCATTGTGAAATCACATGACCTTCCAAGCTCTACAGTTGTGGTTACATGCTTTTTCTTCCGAACTGTCTTATGCAGCCTCCTGCTAAGGCACCAGTGAAGCCTGCTGCAGCAGCTGGAAACGCTCGGAAGAAAGACACGAGTTCCAGCAGTGAAGAGTCGAGCTCTGAGGACGAGCAGCCAGCGAAGACGCCTGCACCCAGTGAGCTTATTTTCATGGATTATTAACAACTACTAGATCAGCTATTAAGAAACGCTGTTCACTCCAGAACCTAAAGTGACACCCAAACCTGCCGCCTCGGCGAAAGGAGCAGCAGCCAAGAAGCAAGAGAGCAGCAGCAGTGAGGACAGCTCTGACTCAGAAGATGAAAAACCAGCCAAGGTGAATAGACTTCAGTGAATGCCTCCTCAGTATCAAGAAGAATGTGGTTCTTGGTGGCTTCTACACTACTTTTTGGTGACGCAGTTGTCATGTCAGGCACCAGTTAAACCTACGCCAGTGAAAGCAAAGGCGGCAGCGGCTGAAGACTCCAGCAGTGATGACTCTTCATCTGAAGATGAGGCTCCACCTAGCAAGAAGCCAAAACCAGGTGAGTACTGTGCATATTTCCCTCAAGACACACAGTATAAAGATGTGATTGATGGTTTTCCATCATTTTAGGTCCGTACAGTGCGGTCCCTCCACCAGCTTCAGTCCAGAAAGCACCAGCAGCCAAGGCTGCTGCTAAAGTTGCTGCAAAGAAGCAAGAGTCCAGTTCTGGCAGCTCAGGTCATTATCGGGTCCAAACTCATGCCGAGTGTCTGAAGATCAAATGTTGAAATTCTTCTTCTTTTCCTCAAAGATTCAAGCTCTGACGAAGAAGAGGCGAAAACGCCTGCAGCGAAAGTCCCAGCGAAGCCTGCTCCTGCTAAACCTGCTGCAGCCAAAGCAGCTGCTAAAAAGGACGAATCAGACGACGACGACTCGAGTTCAGAGGAAGAGGAGGAGGTGAAGAAACCCGCTGTGAAGGCGACGCCAGCCAAAGCAGCTCCTGTGAAGGTTACACCTGCAAAAAAAGACTCCTCCAGCTCAGGTCAGACATGCTCCACTCTGAGGATGAAGGAATGCTGTGGGCGAAATGTGTGGTCAATGTTGGAAATGTGTTTTCCCCCATCGCAGATTCAGATAGCAGCTCGGAAGATGAGGCAGACGCAAAGCCTGCTGCCACCAAAGCTGCGGCTTCTAAGCCTGCAGTTGCTAAAAAAGTTGCTGCCTCTAAACCCCCAGCGAAGGCAGCTGAGAGCAGTTCTGACTCGGACTCGTCCTCTGAGGATGAGGAGCCTGCGAAGGTCAAGCCGGCCGCAGCTAAACCACCTGCAAAGCCGGCTGTTGCAACGAAAGCTGCGGCAGAAAGTAGCTCTGACTCCGATTCCTCCTCTGAAGATGAAAAGCCAGTCAAATCGACTCCAGCAAGTAAACCTGCTACTCCGGCTGCAAAACCAGCTGCTGCGGCGGCGGCCAAACCGGCGGAGAGTTCTGATTCTGACTCCTCATCTGAAGACGAGGAACCAGCTAAGGCTAAACCTGCTGCCGCTAAAGTCGCGACCCCCACCTCCAAACCTGTCACGCCGAAAGCAAAAGCTGCTGCAGAGAGCAGTTCTGACTCGGACTCGTCCTCTGAGGATGAGGAACCAGCGAAGGCCAAAGCTGCTGCTAAACCAGCCAAGGCATCCACCCCTGCCTCGAAGGCTGCCACTCCCTCTACAAAGGCTGCTGCAGAGAGCAGCTCAGACTCGGATTCATCATCTGAGGATGAGGAACCAGCGAAGGCTAAACCTGCTGCGGCTAAACCTGCTGCGGCTAAACCTGCTGCGGCCCCTGCCTCCAAACCTGTCACTCCGAAAGCAAAAGCAGCAGCAGCAGCAGCAGCAGCTGCAGAGAGTAGCTCGGACTCTGATTCATCATCTGAGGATGAGGAACCAGCAAAGGCCAAAGCTGCTGCTGCTAAACCAGCCAAGGCAACCACCCCTGCCTCGAAGGCTGCCACTCCCTCTACAAAGGCTGCTGCAGAGAGCAGCTCAGACTCGGATTCGTCATCTGAGGATGAGGAACCCGCGAAGACTAAAGCTGCTGCTGCTGCTAAACCAGCCAAGGCATCCACCCCTGCCTCAAAAGCTACTACACCCTCAGCCAAGGCTGCTGCAGAGAGCAGCTCTGATTCCGACTCTTCCTCCGATGAGGAGAAACCAGCTCAGGTTAAAGCAGCAGTGAAGCCCACCACTCCCGTGTCAAAGCCTGCTGCTCCAGCAGCCAAGGCTGCAGCAGAGAGCAGCTCAGATTCCGACTCTTCCTCCGAAGAGGAGAAACCAGCAAAGGCTAAACCCGCTGCTGCTAAACCTGCCACTCCTGCCGCAAAGGTGGCTGCAGAAAGCAGCTCCGACTCCGACAGTTCTGAGGATGAGACTGCCAAGAAACCAGTCCAGATCACCAAAGCCCGTGCAGATTCCACTGCCACCAAGACTGCTGCGACACCCAAGAAGTCTAAGGAGAGTAGCTCCGAGTCCTCAGATAGTTCTGACTCAGAGACGGAGACGAAAGCCACCCCGGCGAAATCTGTCCCTAACGGCAAAGCAGCAACAGCCAAAGTGGCTGCAGCCAAACCTGCAGAGTCGTCCTCAAGCGACAGCAGCTCAGAGGATGAGAAGCCCCCAAGCAAACCCACTACACCAGCTGCCTCTGCCAAGAAGACCCCAAAGGCAAAAGAGAGCAGCAGCTCTGAGGACAGTTCATCCGAGGAAGAAGCTCCTCCTAAAGCTGCCACCACACCTGTCAACGGTGAGACAGAAGGCACCAACACAGAGCGGAGGTCAACATGGACTGTGAATGTGAAACCCTCTCTTCATTCTTCCAGGCACCAACGGGAAACAGAAGAAGGAGGAGGAGTCTGCAGAAAGCGAGGAGGTAGAACCGGAAGTGAAAACTCCGAAAAGCAAGAAGGTCACCAAGACACCACAGACGTTTCCAAAAGCAAACAAGGTGAGTTCTGACGTCTGACTGTGCACTTGTCCGACGGTCTGATCAAAATGTCTCTTTCTTTCCAGTCTAATGTTCCATTCCGAAGGATAAACGAGGAGGATGTGGACGTGGACCCTCGACTTGCTGACAATTCTTTTACTGCCAAGGTTGGTTCAATCATTTTGGATGTTCTGAAATTACTGCAAGATGACCCAGATATAATGGGATATCGCTGACATCCTAAAGAATAATCCACATATTTGTTTTTTACAGCATCACAATATCTGTGTTGCCTGTAAACATCACACCTCAGTCCGCGCTCTAAGTCCTGTTGGTCTAGATTCAGCCTTCTTCGGTGCCATCAGTTTTGAAAAAAAAAAAAAAAATTAAGATTTGTAATTGTAATTTGTAATTGTTTTGAATTAGTTAAATACAATTCAAAACCGTAAAGAACTTCTTTATATTACTAACTTAAATCAAATTATTAATTTTCATGCTGTATTGAAAATGTTTTAAAATACTATGTAAATCTTTTTTTTGTTTGTTTTCCTTAATAACAGCATCAAAACATAAATTTTCCGAATGCTTTTTTCTTTAATTTTTTTTTTTTTTTTAGAATTAAATTTGTTTTTTGTATTCAAATCTTGATGGCAGAGATATCCCTCATCTCTTTTGATACAAGTTTTGGTCGAAACCTTGTACGACATACTTTGTTGCATTGGAGCCACTAAAATGGTGGCACCTCTCTCATTCCTCATTTGTGCTGCGATGTATTGCAGAAGGGGGCTAATGGCGACTGGGGCGAGAAGGCCAACAACGTGCTCAAGTTCACGAAAGGCAAGTCGTTTCGTCACGAAAAGACTAAGAAGAAGAGGGGGAGCTACTGCGGAGGAGCCATCTCCACATCAGTCAACTCCATCAAGTTTGACAGTGAATGAGGGCTGAACTGATCTGGACCTGAGACCCTGTTCATCGACTTCCTCGGCTAAAAACTTCACCTGCCAGTGGATAACCAGCGGCGCCGAACGAGTCTGGTGGAAGGTCGAGCGGAAGCATTGCTGTTTATAGCCACTAGGTGGCTCAAGGCCACCATTCAAGAGTCAAGCTGGCCCTGTTTTTTTTTTTTTTTTCAGTTTTCTTAACATTTAACTTTGTGAACGAAATCTCCATCCACCCACTAGTTATTGTGCGCATTTGGATGTTTCTTTTAGTCCTAAGAATATGCCGAATTCCTTATTTTTGTTTGACTGAACGGTAGAACATTGAGTAAGGTTGTTTTATTCTGTATATTTATTAGGTTTTTATCACAGTCGCACCATGTTATGATCAAGCCATTTCCATTAGACACTTTATCCTGTTGGTGGATGCATCTCGACTGTTCATTGTTGGAGTGAAACGTCATATAGAGCCTTGTCTTCTGTTCGTTTTGTCTGTATGGAGTTTGACCCCTTCTTTTGTATCTTGATTACTTCATTACATGGAGGTGCTTCCTATCTCATTCCGTTGTCCTTTTCTTGAGAGATGCAAGGAGTTTCGATGAGATTAATAATTTCGTTTAGTCAGTGACTTGGTGAACCAGCTAGAATAAATCATCACCCAGGTTCTCACTTTTAATTGGCATGAAAGTACGCAACAATACACGGACTTTAGCGATGAAAGCAAATGTCGAAAGCAAAGCAAATTGAATTAGAATGCCACATACCTGTGTCTCTTTTCACTAGACTTTCGTCTCTTGGTGACGGAGCTGTATAACTCACAAAAGCCCGACCGCTTTTTGGATTCAGCTGAAATGCTACCTGTAATGTTGGCATAGTTGCTAACTCACAACTGTTTTTCGTTTCAGACATACACTGACAAAGATAGGTTGACCAAACACATAAGCCAAATATTACACTTCCTACAGCCACGTTTTTCTCGTCACCATCCACTTGGATATGAAATACTTCAGTCTGTTGGTACATGCGACGAGCCGAGTCCTTTCTACACAAGAGCAAGTGCAACTCAGAGGTGTGGTTGGCTGGTCAGCATCTGCGCTGTCACCTCGAAGCGTCACTTACGTTCCCACCGGGCCTCCAAACTTGACGAGTTGGCTGGCTTTGGGTTCACGTTGGCGAGCGGGGGAACAGGCTGTGGAGAAGGCTGTGTAAGATAATGGAGCAGATGGAACCAGTGTTGAGAGAATCTACCTCCGTATCAGAGGACTGTAGCTCTCAATGTCAAAATCTGAATTGTACTTTGTTTCTCATTTTTAATGAATAGCAGTAGAAGCAGAGTTGACCAGAGAAACACTTATAAAGACTTCCAAAAATGTTTTAAGAAACAAAAACAGAGCATATAGGGCACAAATGAAGCGATGAATTACTGAGGCAAGTAAACACAGAAGCAGATAAACTGTTGTAGGTCCAAGAAGACGCGTTGAAAATGCATACACTGAGATACAAACTTCTCACCTGGTGTCTCAACACTGGGTCCAAAACAGACCCGGGTGTCCTCTCTGAGAGGAGAACCAAATAAGGCACAGTGAAGCAGTTTATTAAGCCATGTCTATGATGTTGTACAGAGGGTTTGTTTTCTCCTGAAAGGCCGACTTAAGACATGAATGTGATGAGAAGCCTTTCACCCCAATCTCTGCACCGCAATCATTCCCAAGTGCCACTTCTGTCTGTCAAGACAAATGTGTGTGTGTGTGTGTGTGTAGACACGCTGCAGGACAATCTTTTAATGGGCGGCAGAGAGCAGGAACTGCTGGTTCTGTCCATTTCAATTAGATGAAACTGCTGACTGCTACTTCAAACACACACCCGCACACACACACCACCATCTTTCTTCTCCCTTTGGCATACAGTCAATGCAACTGTAGACAATCACACGTGCGTTTGCCTTAAAAAGTAACAACACTATTTCATTAGTCACATGACCATCGATTCCTGCTGGACCTGGCTAATTTCATTTCAAGTGTGTCTCAGGTTTATGGTAAAGAAAAGTCTCCCAAAACAAATAGCCACTTTAGAGTAATAAAAACATCTTTAATAGAACATTTGATATTTGTCGTGTATAAAGTGTTTTTGAGGAGGTTGCACAACAGAAGCATCAAGTTTTCTATAGCGTCGTCACACATATCTGACCGAATGCATGTAAAATAAATATATTCGCTCAACATGTGTTAGCCCGGCCATATAAAACCCAGCGTTCGCCCCCGAGGCTGCATGTAAGGGAAGCTTTTCATGTTGAGTCAGCATGCACCAGTCACCTTATTGATAGTTGGAGCTGCACTGACAAGCATTAATGATGGATGGTGGCTGTCAAGGTGCAGCCTTAATGAGCCCATTGCATTAATTTGTCTTTCTAAACTCTGCAGAGGAAGAGGAGAGGAAGTGCCCCCCCTCCACCTCACCCACTCAGGTGGGGTCTCCACTATGTCTTTGGCATGGCGAAGTCCCACGCGGTGTCCTGGGCACATTTCCACATGGCTCGCACCAGCCGGGTGAAGCCCATATCTTTGGGTTTCTCCAAGCCGCGCATCAGCCGCTGCTTCATGATGGCGATGAACTCCTTGTTACTCAGCTCTCCGTTTCCTGAAAACAGAGAGAGACGACGGAATAACCACACTTGGAAGTGGCAGATCAGAGCAGTGCATTTAAAGGTAGATTTATATCATGAGTCTCTAATGAAGTATCACCTTTTCGTGGTGAAAAAAGCCCAAGATTGGTCGTTCACGCTTAAAGTGCCACCTCAACCTAAAGGTCAATAACCTTTCGTAGCTACTCAAACCATACAGTATATTGAGTCCATTCTGGAATTAAAATCTATTTTCCATCCCAATTTATCAAGTGAAATCCAATACAGCAGTGAATAGTTGAACATGAACTACCGTAATTTCCGGACTATAGAGCACACCGGAATATTAGCCGCTCCGACTAAATGTAAGAAGGAAAATAGATCTTGTTCATACATAAGCCGTAGGTTCAGCGGTGCTGTCTGTGCTGTTGACGGGTCAGTGGTGCATCAGCTTAAAAACGCTTTTCGGTCTTGAAGATGGGGGCCAGCATTAAGAGTGGAAACAAGCTGTGTAACACGGAGCGTCTTGCTTTATCCACGCTGCAGCCAAAACCCGACTGACTTGTGCTCACATTGGACTTTTGAGCCGAACACACTTTGTCTCGAGACAGTGTCTCACATCTTTAATCCACATTAAAGCACTCAAAATGTGCTGTTTTCACCCGTGAGCCCAAAGTTCCAACACCACAGCTGGTCTCAGCTGCTGCTTCTCGTCTCCCATCCTCCAGGAGATCGACTCTGTTGACGGAGCTGTGGACACACGGGCGAAAACAGCGCATTTTGAGGGCTTTAAGGGTAAATAACAGGCCTCTGATTTCATCGCCCCTGATTTAATCTGATTTCAGCCTGTAAAAATCCATATATTAGCCCCACTGTTGTGTAAGCTGCAGGGCTCAGACCGTGAGAAAAAGGTAGCGGCTTATAGTCCGGAAATTACGGTACTTCAGTGGCTCATTTCTTCCACAAACCATTTATCTGACATTTTCTGTCGGTAGAGCGTATCTGCTCATCTCCTCCAATCCCTGACCTTCATCTCCAGATGAATGATGAGAGCCACCCTGCACTCCTTCACCCCCATTCTTCAGCTCCTTCTTGAAGTCCTAAACCTGTCCATTTGCCCTGCACACTATGCTGGCTCTGGATTCACACAGGAAGTGAGGAGTTACTCACCAACGCCACCGTCTTCTTGACAAACTGCAGCGCGAGAGGGCTCGTGACACGCTCGCTAACCATTTTGATGTGATATAGTCTGGTATATACCATCTTTAACTGCGCATATACAGCTTCACTACCGCTGCCCCGCGGGATTTGCATTTCCTCATGAATTGAATCAATAAGTCTGGAAGCTTGTGCATTAAAGGAGGGTCTTTATCGAGATGATCGACAGCGAGCTGACCACAGCTCACCTAGTTATTTTCACGGCCCACTGTAGAGCAAATGAATATATGACTCTCCACCTTTGATGTAAATCACGTATAGTAACATCACCAACATTCAACAACATCCACCACCGCAGCATGTGTCTAACTCGAGGCCCGGGGGCCAAATCTGTTCGCCTAGGCATTTTGCATGGCCTTCAGTAGCTGTAAGTACAGTACCAGTTCAGCAAAAACAGCAAAAACTAGACTGAGGACAAGTAGTAACCCTTGGATGCCTAGTGTGAATCTGGAAAACTGCTAATGCAGGTGAAGGGGAATTCAATGAAAGATTATGAATAATGAGATCAGTTCCAGCTCATTTCTGCAGAGCTGAATGTAAGGCCATAAACCATAATCCACCCTCGTTAAATCACACTTGACGCGTTTTAGTGAGCACTTTGTGCCGAGTCTTCACAGCTTTATCAATATAGTGCAACTACATATGAGCTAAACCTCTATTTCCAGCAGATCTTTGACTTTGGCAACTAAAAACAACATCTGTGCACTATACATCTCTCAGATGGCCCATAAGAGCAAGTTATCATTTTCATGCTTCTCACCATCGCAGTCGAAGAGTGCGAACACCACGTCGCACACATGATCAGACAGCTCCACCTTGGCCACGGTCCGGGCCACCTGCTTCATGGTAACTGTGAGACAGTGGGAGGGCAGCACAGAGAGAAATCATTTCTGGAAGGGAGTAATTGAGGTGCTAGTGGACACGCTTTGAGCATAGAAATGGTCTGTGTGCAAGCCAGACTGCAATGGATCGATGGCAGGAGGGGTTCATTCACACCGCACACAATCTGATAGATATGAGAAAGAAAATGAAAGAGGAGGAGAGGCAGACCCGCACCAGGATGCCTGCTGAGAAGGAGAGGCGGGAGGGAAATAAACACCAGGAAGAAAAAAAAGCCCTGATGAAATAATGGAAATCAATTCTGAGTATTGTTGAATGGATACATCTGAGGGTGATGGCAACTAAAGAGTGCGATAAAAGGGTCAGGACGAATAAAATCCCAGCAAATCTCTCTCAAGATAAGAAAGCTGCAGCTTCTCTGGAGGATCGCGGTCTGCTGTTCTACCTTCCAGAAAGCCCAGTGATTTCAGCCAACACACCCACACGTGAGAAAGCGTGTAACTGGTGCGAAATTGTCCGAATCGAAAAAGGACGTGACGCACAAAAACGGAGGCCCAGTGGTTCGCGGACGCAGCAGTGGATATGGATAATTGGCTGGTAACTATCGTCTGGTAGAGGAGTTTGTGAAAACCCGCACACAAACGCTTCTGTGCAGAGAGGAGCTGAAACCGTACACTGGAAACAACACCTCAGGCGAGATTCTGCTCTCTTATAACAGCATCTGCTCCATCAGTAAATCACAGTTAATGAACGCGCTGACAGGAAACATATGGAGGGTTAGTGATGAGCCCAGTCCTGGTTATGAATGAGATGCAATTGTGTTTAAGAGCCAGTGAAAACCTTCATATTGTCATCCATGCAAAGCTAATGAGGATTGTCATTTTACAACAGAAGCTCCAGGTCAAACTAAAAAGTGTCCGCACTTCTGAATTGAGGTCAATGTGGTGTCTGGAGCAACAATATACAAAAAAAACAAAAAAACAAGCCAATGACAAGTTCCTTCATCTCAAATCAGCTGACCACAGTTGGAGTTTAGCTTAGTTTTAACAGCTCGTGTGCTCACACAGCACGGATTTTATCTTATGAAAACAGCATCTTGATGTTGCGAGTGTGTAGAATTGTACAATGTGATTCAACCGTTTTGCAAGAGAGGAATAGAGGTACAATAATAAAACACTGTGCTAATGGCTTCATTAAAAACTGCCTACTTATTTTATTTTGTCCAGTTGAAGACATGCGAATGGTTCTTGTTTGTATTCAATAGCACGGTGGAAAGGTCAGGCTGAAGAGTGTAAGAACTTGAGCTGACATGGTGTAGAGCAGCTGACAGTGGGAGCGACAGTTGTGGAATTTAATTAGACCCACAGAGGAGTAATTAAGAGGATGAGCTTGACAGTCGTGGGGAAATCAGCGAATACCTTTGTCAATAGACGCTCCAGCCATGTGGTAGAAGCTGAGAGCCGTGTCCACGTCGTTCACATTCTTCAAGAAAGTGAAGAAATTCTCCACCTCCTCAAACGTGATGCCCTGCTCAAAAAAAAACAAAACAAAAAAAACACAAAATCATGGCTGAGAAAATTCTCTTGTCAGATGCTGTGAGTGCACGGAGCAGTTTGGCTCTGCTCAGCGATGTGACAGGGCTGCCAAGAGGAAGTGGACAGAAGTATTTGACACACATGGATGATCAATGTGCTGCGGATGAGCAGACATCCAAAGAGATGCAGTGGCAAAGATGTTGATGGGCTCATTAGAAAAAGTCGACGGCAAATAAACAGGTTACTGCAAATTGGGGCAAAGTAGATGGACGAAGCGTTAGAAGAGGCGCTCGCTGCAGTCCAACTCCTCGGAGACAGTTGGCTCACGAAGCAATCTCTCATGCCTGCGAGGAACAGCAGCTCCTCTGACTTGATTTCCTTGCTAATCGCTGCATTTAACTATTAAACCTGCCTCACCGTGGCAAAGCTTCACATCTGTGCTGCATCTACAGGATAATCTAGTGCGCGCCGTCCTCAAGGAGAGAGAAATGGCAACCATTCCACGTCGACATTTATGTGCAATCATTTCAAACAGCATTTAGCCTAAGAAAGCATATGTTCACATATAAATCAAAGCTGGTGCAGTCATTGGTTGAGTCTGTGAAACATTCAACTCTTGACAGGGAAAATGAATCAGTGAATCATCTGTGAATCTGAGCATCTTGTCAGGAAATAAGTGGTGACGTTTTAGTAAACATTAGATCGTTATTTGAGGCAGCAGTCTCCCTTTCAAGTCTCCCTCTTAGAGCAAGATGCACACGTTCATGAAAAGGAAAATTACAGGCACACATTACACATTTATAGAAGGACCAGGTTCAGCATGTCAGGTTCAGCACCGTCACTGGTGTGATGTGTTCACCAATATATCCATCAGGGGTGTAGCCCAATGCCAAATTTTATGACAATGACAAACTCCAAAACAAACATGGCAACTGTGGACGAAGTATTGATGACATATCTCTTGCACTAAAGAGGAAATCGGATGCAGTGTTGTAGGAGGCTGTGGTCGATGGTAAATATATCACAACTGGAGGACGGACAATTTCTGCCATTCTTACGTCTTCTTCGGGTCTCACTAGAGTTACATATCGGATAGTAACAGCAAGACAGCCCCCGAAGGTTTCCGGTGAGAACACTGAGGAAGAGGAAGTCAACAAAAGCCACAATTTTAATATTCTTTCTACTGGGTCCACGATACAGCTGTCTATTACCGATCTAGACTGTCATGTCAGGTCAGTATTTTCTGACTTTTCTATTTCTATCTTTGAGAGCTTATCCATTGGAGAAAAGCCATTTCATTCCTGATCGACGAAGAAGCAACTTCATGACAATAGGGAACTGTGGAAGCAGACACGGTTGTGGAGATTGAAAGCTTTGCCTTCGGGCTCAGCTTTTTCTTTATCATTACAAAGTTGCATTACTGCTCCCGCTGCTCAATTCATTCAATTTCACGCCCCATTGTGCCCACACTTGGGAACAAAACCCCTTGATACTTGGACATTTTTCCTTGATGTAGTTGATTTTTAAATGCAAAGCTTTGGCCCCTCTTAGGTTGAAGGCCTGGGTGGTAGTTTGGAGTCAAGGTCGCTTGTGGAGTTATTTCTTTAAACTTGACCACAAGGAGAGCAGATTAAGACGAGTAGAAATGTAAAGCCTTAAATTATTCCTGAGGTATCAACTGCAGACGGAATTCCATCTTGTATACTATATCAGAATAGCTTAAGAGTATTTCCCCCCCGAGTTCTAAATCATGGGCTGAAAGAAGAGATCAGAGCTGCTGATATGTCACACCAAAATGGAATGGTGATGCTGCAGAGGCAAATAACTGAGAAGATGTTCCAGACACACTCAGGAAGCGGGGACTGAGGACTCGGATGGCTCTCTCATCACCCGGGCCGAAGTCACCGAGGTTGTTCGTAAGCTCCTCGGTGGTAGGGCCCCGGGAGTGGATGAGATCCGTCCGGAGTATCTGAAATCCCTGGATGTTGTAGGGCTGTCGTGGCTGACACGTCTCTGCAACATCGCGTGGCAGTCGAGGACAGTGCCTCTGGATTGGCAGACCGGGGTGGTGGTCCCCCTGTTTAAGAAGGGGGACCGGAGGGTGTGTTCCAACTATAGGGGGATCACACTCCTCAGCCTCCCTGGAAAGGTCTATTCCAGGGTACTAGAGAGGAGACTTCGGCCAATAGTCGAACCTCAGATCCAGGAGGAACAGTGTGGTTTTCGTCCCGGTCGTGGAACACTGGACCAGCTCTATACCCTCCACCGGGTGCTCGAGGGTTCATAGGAGTTCGCCCAACCAGTCCACATGTGCTTTGTGGATTTGGAGAAGGCGTTCGACCGTGTCCCTCGCGATGTCCTGTGGGGGGTGCTCCGGGAATATGGGGTGCGGGACCCTCTGCTAGGGGCTGTCCGCTCCTTGTATGACCGGAGCAGGAGCATGGTTCGCATTGCCGGCAGGAAATCAGACCTGTTCCCGGTGCATGTTGGTCTCCGCCAGGGCTGCCCTTTGTCACCGGTTCTGTTCATCACTTTTATGGACAGAATTTCTAGGCGTAGCCAGGGGTCGGAGGGGATCCGGTTCGGGGACCACAGAATTTCATCTCTGCTATTTGCGGACGATGTTGTTCTGCTGGCCTCATCGGACCGGGACCTTCAGCATGCACTGGGTCGGTTTGCAGCCGAGTGTGAAGCGGCCGGGATGAGGATCAGTACCTCCAAGTCTGAGGCCATGGTTCTCGACCGGAACACGGTGGTTTGCTCTCTCCAGGTTGGTGGAGAGTTCTTGCCTCAAGTGGCGGAGTTTAAGTATCTCGGGGTCTTGTTCTCGAGTGAGGGAAAAAGGGAGCGTGAGATTGATAGACGGGTTGGTGCAGCGGCAGCAGTGATGCGGTCGCTGTATCGGACCGTCGTGGTGAAGAGAGAGCTGAGTCACAAGACGAAGCTCTCGATTTACCGATCGATCTACGTTCCCACCCTCACCTATGGTCACGAGCTTTGGGTAGTGACCGAAAGGATGAGATCGCGGATACAAGCGGCTGAGATGAGTTTCCTCCGCAGGGTGGCTGGGCGCACCCTTAGAGATAGGGTGAGGAGTTCGGTCATCCGGGAGGAGCTCGGGGTGGAGCCGCTGCTCCTCCACATCGAGAGGAACCAGCTGAGGTGGCTCGGGCATCTGATCCGGATGCCCCCTGGACGCCTCCCTGGGGAGGTGTTCCGGGCATGTCCTACCGGGAGGAGACCCCGGGGAAGACCCAAGACTCGCTGGAGAGATTATGTCTCCGGTCTGGCCTGGGAACGCCTCGGGATCCCCCGGGAGGAGCTGGAGGAGGTTTGTGCGGACCGGGAAGTTTGGGCTTCCTTGCTCCGAATGCTGCCTCCGCGACCCGACCCCGGATAAGCGGCAGAAGAAGAAGGTGAAGGATGTTCCAGACACGTCTACAGGACACTTGGGACTGGAGGCCTCTGTTCTAGTTGAGGGACATCTAATATTTATTCAGCCAGTGCAGTCTGCACAGCTGGGGACACTGATTTATCGTGATATTAGTCACAAACACCAGTTTAAACATATGTCACATTAATCTTTATTATACTGAATACTTAATTAGCCACCTTGCATCACAGTTGGTGTGTGCTGCCTCTTTGTAATATAAAGTCTATAAGCAAACGCTGAAAACAGGTTGTTAAAATTCCTTCCCCTCTCAACTGAGAAAGGGAGCAGAGAAGATGGCCAAACGCTGAAGCAAACAGGAGGAGTGAAAGAACACTCCAGGTCTTCCGCTAAGGCGGGAGAAGTGCATTTGGACATCCAGAGTGGAGATAGTGGAAGACAGAAGCGTCTGAAAGAGTGGGGGTCAGTCAGCGGGATAATGTCGGGCTGAGAATGTGCCGTCCTCTACTGGTGATGTATTACCTCTCATCCGGCCTCTCGTACACACACACACCATTTCCCAGCCCAATCTCATCTAGCTACCAGGCACAGTCTATCACACGCACCCTCAATGTCAGCCAATTATTCCAAACATCACTTGTATTACTTTCAGGTACCTGCTTGTGAAAACAAAAGACATATATAAAACTCACCTGTGCATCCTTGAACATCTTCTTTAATCCCTTCTGCATCTGCTTGAGTTTACGAGACTGTACACCACTGTAGGCCAGCAGCATTCCCCCAAACTGTCTCTCGGAGATTCTGCCGTCCACAGGATCGTTCCTCTCAAACTAAAGGCGGAAAATGGTGAGATTGATGAAGACCGATTGCTATGCAGAAGGACAAACAAATTAGCAGGCAAAAAGGGGACTTGGGAAGATGGGAAGCCGCAGATAATGGTGTCAGACATCACTTTGAATCATGCTGCAGGCTGAAATGGTCGGCATTAATTCTGCATGCACATTTTCTTTTTTTACTATGTTCCACTGGAGCACGGCTTAACAGCACAGGGCCTTGGTTGCGTCAGGTCAATCCAATATATACGCACCGTTATTTGACTACAACCCTGCTGCCTGCTTTCGTTCCCACCAAATATGTTGACCATTCAAAATGGAAATTTTGTAGCTATCGCACAATAAGCCGGCGGGAATAACAAAGGGCATTCACAAGTCATGTAATCCCTCACACAGAAAACTTTTGCGAAGAACGCCAACTATATTCTAAATTGGGGTGCCAAACTCAGTAACACCAGGCGCCAAAATTGTGAAGACAGTCAGGCAGAACGAAATGTATTGTCACTCCTACAAGATGGAAGAAAAGTGGAAACAGACAGTAGTATCAGTCACCTCCTTCACCACAGACTCAAACATACATTCGCTTCAGCTCAATTTAACATCTCCACTATACATGTCCAACTGTTGAAACATCTCAATATCCACTCTGAACATCATTTTATTTTACCTCTCATTTCCAGTTCTGCTACACTGGTCCTAAAAATTAGTTGCCACAGTTCAAGACAGGAATGCTTTAACAGTGAGGCCATTTTCACAATGCTTCTCGAGTGTTGTATTCAAATCCGTGTCTAAACCTTTGTTCCTCATCAAATAGTTGCAGTTCCCTGCACATCCATTTCTCTAGGAGAGTCTGACTGTGTCTTTGCCCATGCGGTAATATCCTGTGCTTCTTCCCAACAAATCTTAAAGGTGACATTTTGAAATAATGAGATAAATAAATCTGAAAATTAAGTCAAATATGGGTGTAGAAAAGAAATGATATTGATTCAAAGAGGCACTTTGTGTTTTTGTTATTCGGCAGGCACTTAAAAATCATTCTCGAAAACATCAAATCCATAAAAAAAGGGGATGGCGTTCATACTAAACTGTCACAGTTCAAAGCTCATAACATTGACCAGAACTGTCAGACAGTGTACATAGAGTATTTGTTATTGTCAGCTATTGTTTTACTCACTGCTGCTCATTCATCACTGTCCCCCTTTGCTGCTTTTACACACATTTCTGTTTATCTGTTTGTTGGCAAAAGAAGTGGTCTATGTTTGCTTACTTTTAATTCTGTGAGCCCAATCCATCTTCCCTGAATATACAGACATACAGGCGTATTATTTGCATTTGATGATTATAATTCCCACAAAAAGTTCTACTCTCATTTTTATGCTTTGTAGGAATGGTGGGATAACCGATGTGCATGCACACATTCATTCATTTATTTACGTGTACAATAAATGCAGTCAAATCCAATCAAATCTAACATTCCATGTGACACACACACAATTGAATTCAAATTGATAAAAATCTCTCTTAACTTACCTCTAACTTGAGCACGTCATGCTGCAGTTTTCTCTGAAACTCCAGGAAGCTTCCTATGGTAAGTTTCCCCTTCAGGTCTTCCCCAAAAAAGTAGGTCGTAAGAGCAGAGCTACAGCCGGCTGTCTTCAGCGTGTTGCCCGTCGTGGAGCGGTCGCGGTGACGCATGCCCATGCTGGTCTGGGACCGAATGATGCTTTGAACCTGGAAGGAAATGAGGGGTCCATTCTGTAAGTTGTGCTAAGCATGAATAAAATACAGAGAGGAGTTGAAATCTTAATGTCACACTCTGTTTTGACGGCCAAAAAGTGGGAAAAGACTAAAGTGAGAATAGATATTGGACTGGCCATTTGATCGGACTAACAGCATATGATCATAAAACCACTGTGGTGCTACACAGAAGTTGGCCAAATGTCATCTCGCAGTTCAACATGCTTCTGGTAGTCACTCACCTGTTCAAACTCCTCAAGGTCCACCTCACCGTCACCATTCAGATCAAACATCTTGAACGCAATTTCAAAGTTCCTCTGGGGAGCTGCATGCCAAAGTACAAAAAGACACAAAGCAGCTGAAGTTGAAATCAATACAACACAACATGGGAACAGCACGGTGGACTGAATCGACACAAGGGTTCAATACAGACTTGGTAATTACACATTAACTGAGCAGTGTCTCCAGTCTTCATTGGTCTTAACTGCAGCAGCATGGAGCAGCTGTGGTTGTGTGACAAAACACGCACGAGAGTTGTGTCTCCTTCAGTTCTCTCCATATTTATCAGGTTAAGTAAGAAGTGTGGACTTTATTTAACAACTACACAAACACGTTTTTTTCATAATGGAGCTGGGCCATATCTGTGGATATTTAGGGAAGCTTTGGTACCAGCCATCTTCTATCATATTAACGCCACCACTGTTTTAAAAAAAAAAATCCTGAATGGGACAAATCTATGAGGCATCTAAAGATGAGCATCATAAGGTTAACCTTAACAGACAGAGTATAATACATCATGTGAGCTCTACTCTGGGGTGAGTTGGGATGCTTCTGGCTAGAAATGCCCTCCACTGGACTGTTTTTGTGACTGCGTTAAATGGGTTGAAACCTGGCCAAAATAGTCCTACTTCAAACGTACTTTCCCTCAAAAACCTCCCCAAAGGCTCACTCCATGTGATGAGATTATAATAAATGAGGCTGTGCTGATGATAAAGCTTACCACACATTGCAGATGCAGCAGATGGGGCTACATTTTCATTTTCAATAAACTGACACTTCTGAAAGGGACGAATGAATGGAGGAAAAGTGAGTCCAAATAAACCTGAATGAGACGCAATACCTTCCTTCTTGGTTAACTAAAAAAGTGTGAACTGGACTGAATAGATAACACACCACTAGGGCAAGACACCAAAGCAAGAGGGAAAAAGCATGTGAGCCGTAACAGCAAAGGATGGGAGACAGCAAGAGGGGATTGTACTGTTCCACTCGCAAGATCCATTACAGTTCATCAGTCTACTTACTGGACAGCACTGTAGTGAGGAAGATGTAGTCGGAGAAAGAGATAAGGCCACATTCTCCCAGGGTGAAAAAAATACTGTCTTCGTCCGCGAACTTCTCCCGCTCCTGAGCGATCTTCTGCTCCCACAAGAGGACACAGAAATGGTTATAAAACTACAACATAAAATTTTAAAGGTGTGTTTGTGTGCAAGCAAATGTGTAGGTTGCGAAGTGCTTTGTCCAGACCTGAACAAAGAGCACACTGCTTGCCTCCACACAAACACAACAACAGTGCTTCATCAGGTGAGTAAGAGTCATGCAAGTGCTGCATACACATGATGCCGTTCGGGCAGGTGAGAGTGAAGGTGACAAAGTTTGTGAACAAGTAATCCACCAGAGGCTGTACTCACAGTGTGGAAGTGACAAAAAGAGAGAGAAAACATCATGAGACAAACATACACACCTATAATCTCCACTACAAATGTACTCCTCAAAGCATTATCAAACACAGATAACTGGAACATTTGGGTTAGCATGTGTACTTTCACAGCATTGCATGAAATTGTGATTTAACTACATGCAAACTACACACTCGGGGATAAAGACTTGGTAGACAGTTCCGTTAAATAAAAGAGACAGAGTGGGCATGCCTAGGGAGGGAGCACATGAGGGGGCCACGCTGAGCCCTTGTGGAGTTACCTCTGTCTGTCAGAGGTCCATTTCAGAAGGGGAAGGAGGAGAGACAACTGTTAGAGCACAGCATGGCCTCTGCCGTCTTTAGCAGGGCCTTCAACAACAAACATTCTCATTGTCACACATACACTCAAAACATCTGTCAGACAGGATCAGGGTGGAGCAGCCAAGTGCATGGGAAAGTTACTCATAGACTATCACCTTCAATTTGGCACAGTGGTGGTTAATTTGAATAATAAAATAAAAAATAAATGATTGTAATTTCTTTAATAGTTGTTTAGTTGCTAGAGATGCTTATTTAATGGTGAACTGGGAATCAAATGGTTGACTCAGCAGTAAAAATAGACACACTATGCTTTGCTGCTTTTCACTAAGCAGCTTGGCACTTTATCAATTGAACAGTGGGGGAAAAATAAAGAATCAATAACAATAATGAGACCACACTGTGGGAGAATCCTCTACAAAATAATAGCCAGATGGATTGCCTTTTCAAAAAGGCACACAATTCCACCTTGTAAAAGACAACACTCAATTTCGACGCTGTCGAGTGCATATTTAATTTACTCCAGAAGTGCCTATTCTAAAATTATTTTTGATAGGACAGAGGGCAAGTGGGAGGAATGTGAGAGAAAAGTTATTTTTAGAGTGAGGAATATGAGGTATTTTAGATCTTGGAGCCATGATAGGTTGGGATGAAAGTGTTTTAAAATGGAGACTGCAAAAAATTGCACACAAGTGTTAAAATGTAGTCCCGACGGTGGAGAACAGGAGAGCCTTTCTTTTGGCCAGAGACTGACCCTCTATGTGTCTCTAGTAAACAGTGGACTGAGATGAACACTCACACACAGACAACTGAATATGTGAGTGCATTCGAAAAGGTTCCAGACATCTGCCCACATAATCATGCACATCAGCAAAACAAAGACCGCTGTGAGAAGAATCAGCACGAGGCGCACTTAAAAGAACATCATATTCAGCTGCACTCGAGAAAAGTCAAGGGCAAAACGCCTCCACAGCAGAACCAAGACATGTAAACTAATAACCAGGACGCATGTGTGTGGTTTGTTCTAAGGGTCTATCTTACATGAGTGTAACCAACAAAGAAAATGTTACTTTGTAAATAATCAATTGTCAAGAACTGAACATAGACAATATGGTGGAATCATCACGGTACAGAGGACGAACACCCAACAATTGTTCACAGATAAACACTCAACAATGGATAAAGTGAAAATATAAATGGTTGCCAAACTGTATGTGTTGTGTGGTGTTATGAGGTCTCAAAGCATCAGGGAAAGGAGCTCCTCACTGACATTAGAACCAAAGAAACCAAAGTATTAGTTTCTTCAATTTGTCAGAAATTAAGATATATTATCAGATCTGTGGTTGTTGCACGTCCTTTTTGACACGCTGGTCCTAACTGAGCTAAAGTATAGCATCATTGTTATCATCTTCCATCAAAGAGTGAGTGAAACACTAGGTGATACATCACCAAACCAATAACCAAACTGTACAGGAAAGGTCATAATTGAGCTCAGCTGCTACTGTTACCCTCTTAAAGATTTATAAACCCAAGACTTCAAGTTCTGTCTGAGAAGCAGCATGCTCGGAAGATGGGGCTGAAACTTGCTAAAATGATCCCAAATGCACTAGTGTTTTTTTTTTATTATCTAGAATTAATCATCAAGTATTTTCCCAAAGCACCATATAAAACTGTTAAACAAATTGCTCCGATGATCAGGCTAATTAACAGCCACAGCATCACATCAGTAATTGCCAACCGATGTGAGAGAGTTCTCCGTCTACAAATGGAGAGTGTCAGTACACATTAGCAAAAATCCGTCATTGGCCAGATGTTGCGATGTGGGCTCAGACGTTTGAACCAGCCAGAGAGAGCTCTGGCAGATCTATGACACAATAAATGCTGCTGGCATAACAGCAGTGCAGCCACATGTACACTGTACACACAATGAAGCACAAAACAGACGTACTTGGGTCAGCGTCTGGCCACGACTTAATCTCTCAAGTGAACCAGGAAACTGAGAAGAACTGTGAGCTGTCCTGGCAAGTTTTCAACTCGCCCAATTTTGAACAATCCAGCAAATGAGACTCCCGGAAGTCCAAAACAGCCTATGGCTTGTGAGCAAAAGGCTAAATGTTTTTCTGCTCAGTTCACATGACTGATTAAGGATTTCTCTCCCACATCACTTTCAATGGGTCCATGTTTGTTCCAAGCACATTACTACTACTGAACTAGAAGTTTGTATGCTAAATTTAAAATCAGGAACTACATTTATACGTACAAAGCCAAAATTTTCGGAGGAATCGGTTAAAAGAGGAACGCACAGAGAAACCCCAGCCTACTTTTAAATTAACCAGGTTAAGGTCATGACCAAATGTTCAGGATCCGCAATAAAGTGATTGAAATGGGTCCGTCCTTCTTTGTGCAACACTAGAGCATTTAGATTTTGACACAGCATTTGAACAGCAATTATTACAGCGCAACAAATTCATGTAACTGGTGAGATCACTTTTGGAATCTCCAGTCTTCAATGCAATTCATTTAGAAGGTGTTAATTTCCCCTGTACAATATAGGTATAAAAAAAAAAAAAAAGACAAGCCGCTGTTTTTGGTAGGTTGGCAAGTGCGTAGGTGGCAAGAACATGAATGCATTAGCTTTCCAACCTCAGTCCCACGGGGGCAACAGAGCAGGTGTACAGTTAATAACTCGCAATTATTCAGGGAGCAAACTCAGAGTAATGGACCCTAAAGCAGTACACCCAATAAACACTTTTTTTCCAGTCACCGTGGAAAGGCAGCTGCCTCCAAAGAGGAGGCAGGAAGAAAATGAGCCAATCCCAAACCTCTCAAGTGAGGAAAAGTGGGGCAAGATGAGAGCAAACGCTGCATCCATCATATGCTTTAAAATTCTACCACATTAAAACATGAGCGGTCCAAGCACTCAAAGGAGTCAAAGTAATCAATTTTAAGGATTTCATTTTCATTATGTTTTAATCACTTTGGGTTACTTGTTCACTACACTTATAAGTTTTTATATCATCTTTTAGTTGCCTGTTACACTAAATGAAAGCTGTATAATGTGACTGAATTTTTTTTTTGTACAGACATACTTTCACGATGACACCGATACTTAATGATAGAGCAGTTATTGAAAAAAAAAATAGAAGAGCAAAACCCTGAAGCTTCCTGTGGAGTCAGAAAGATTAAGTATGATAACACAGCATATCCAACAAAATGACCTTTGACTGAGAGGTGCCTAGACAAGCCCAGATTTCCTACAGAAACCATGCTCTACTGGAATCATGCAGTTCTGGATCAATCCAGAAGATGGATTTGAGAAGGTTATCAAGCACATCAACGCAGCCTTGATATTAGCTAACAGCACCATATCCTGGTCCAGACCCACTCTGTGATGCCACCATGCGCAGAGAGTAGGCACCACCACCAGCAGCTACGTTCTCTGTGAGTAACAGGCAACTGAGCACAGCATGCTGGGAAAAAAAGGCCAAAGCGTGCAGTAAGCCAGGGCTGTTCTTCATAAGATGAAAAGATGAGGAAAAAGTGTTTAAGTAGCAGGACGGAGAGGAAGTTCAGGGGAACAGTACTGGATCTACTTAGTCATAAGTAGAATTGTATTTTTTTCGACCACAGCTTCCAACTAAGCGCCTTACTGAATAATTGTCCAATTTGTTATACATCTCAGCCTCACAATAGTTGTCTTAAATTTGAAAAATTCATTTTCGGACTTTACTTTTGCATGATAGGACAGCAGTGTTGAGAGCAATTTAACTGCCAAGTATTTGGCCCTACCTTGAGAGGCTCAGTATAGAGACACAAAGGGCACTGGGAGGTCTTCAACTAACAGGAAGAATGGCTTTGTACATATGATACAGAGTACACACAATTGGGTGTGTAGCCTCTTTTGTCTGACACTCCCCATCATTACGAGTGGAGCAGGTCGTGACCTGCTCTTTGCTGCACCTAGCTTATCTTCATTCACCCTGACTGACAGCCATTGTGACCCGACTAAAGGCCAATTGGTCTAGTTGATAAAGCTAATAAAGCTAGTGTTTAGCCATTGTAACAGCAGTAAAGCTTACTCATTTCCAGGCTGATGGTGAGGAGGCTTTATAGTGTTTAATAAAGACATGTAATTACTCCCAGCAAGGAATACACTGAACTGTGTGACTGCATTTCAGTTAAACTAGAAAATAAAAATAAAAGAGCCAAACAGGAGGTTATATGCATTACATAGAGCTGATGACCATAAAAACCATATACTTTTAAAAGGCATACTTAAATAAGTGGAGGGAAATGCAAGAAAACCAGACATGTTTGCCACCATCATTGGGTTCTTGCTGTGATTTAAGTGAGTAACTACTGAACTCCAAACAGTCACTGCAAGTGGTCAACTAATGGGCTTCTGAAAGAAAGGCTACAATTTTCCTACTTTCCTGCTGATTCTAATGTTTTGGGACGTCTCCACTTTAACACCAAGATGCAAACTCAACACTTCGTTAAGTGTAAAAGGATTGGAAACGGACACTTGATGATCATTTTGGCTGCTCTTTTATCAACCGTGATCATAAAGAGCTGAGGCAGGACACTTACTGGAGCTGAGATGTAGTAGGCCAAGTGTATGCTGTTCCCCTGGACTAACAGCAGTGAATCGCTATTCCCGCCACATTCACCGTGAGGGTGGGAGAGTGAGTCATAGAACAAAAACAGACTAAAGAGGGAGTAAGTAGTGACTACAAAGTGAAGTTTCCCATTCAAGTGCACACATGCTGCTCGGCACACACCCCATACCTGCCAGAAGTCCTGGAGAGAGGGAGGGAGGGACGCAGTACAGAAGGCGAGGAGACAGCGAAAGAGGGGACCGAGGGAAGTGGGGGGGTCATGGGTAGAGAATGGGTCAGTAGATGGAATGATTGGGGAGAGCACAGAGACAAAGTGGGAAATTTCAGGAGAGGGATATAGTTGATTTATCGCAAGGGGGAAGGAGAGAAAAAAATGGAGGGATTATTTGTTACGTGGATGAATCGGGATGACTTGATAATAACGACTTAATGACAACATCAGGACACTTTATGGCAGGATTGTGGGGGTATATGGCTGCTTTTACAGTTGTAAAACAACAATACAGGGATGGAGCACAAGAAGAATGAAATGACACATTTGGTTCAAAATACAGAATCAATCCCACGAGAGGCATCTAAAATAACTGGGTTCCCAGTGCAAGAAAAACAAAAACAGGGTGAGTTCTCACAGAGCAGTGCTGGTGCAACAACAGAGACGTGTGTCCTCTGTACAGACTGAACCTGGAACAAATTAGTATCAGCAGGAGCAGTTGAGAGGTTAGAGGTTACTCCTGCTGTCGGTTAGAATCCTCTTGGCAACAACAGTCATGTCTGCTTTGCTTGCTCAAACAGTGAGGAATGATACACACAGTTGTTTAAAACAACTCTCAGGTTACACTCACACTGCTTGCTACCTCTTGCTGGCCCATACTGGGCTCTCGCATTTGTCACCGAGCTCCCTGATGAAAAGGTTCCTTTTTTTCTTCACCACATGTGCACTCGCTTCCGGTTTGACACACGCCCGCCATGCCCCCCTTCAGTTAGACCAAACCCCAACTGCTTCCCTACACTTTAATGAACAATCCAAAATACAGAGAGGAGCTAAAGCACCTAAAGCATCTAAAGCACAGTGCCCAAGATGTGTGGATGTGAAGGAAACTGTCTCCATTTACACATGGATTAACTGTGCATAAATCCATAGACAAAATTGACTAGTCTGTTTTATCTGCTCAGTGTTTTCATGTGGAGAAAAAGTGCAAAGCAATAAGAAAAGGTCACATTTTTACGATTCCTTTCAGACACACATGGACTGTGTTCAAAGCGTTTCAGCTAGTAACTGTTGTGGTCTATTCCTAGTGCGGACAAGAAAGCCCACCAAGGAGAAGGCATGTGTGGCCCGCTCCAAGGATAATCCCCCACAGAAAGTTAAACCAAAATATAAGAAACTGTGTTTGGGTCTTAGTAGCAGACTGCGGGTGTCGACTGATGGAGTCAACAACAGACTGATATAGTGGAACCCTAGATCACTGGCAGGAAAAGCCATCACAGAATTTGCCTCATTATCATGTTCTAAATGGTCTGCAAATCGCCATTGTCTATGTAAATCCCGATTAAACGGACACAGAGGGGGAAGAGAACATTTGTAATTATGAGTTGTGCTCTTTGGATTTCACTTGATGAAAACGTGAACCCTTACTCATCATGAAATCAGCCCGAGGGATTCTCTAATGAGGTTGGAAATCACAATGATCAGGCTGATGCTTTATCAAATGAATGAGAGCTGTTCTGTGAGGGAGCGACTCTCCCTTGGATCAACTTGGGCGGCAAACCAGTGAAACATTTGCGTGGCAGAAGAACATCATTAGCCTTCACTGTGCTGGGCACGTTAAGCTTATCACAAACTGACATTTCCTGACCAACCCAACAACTGAGGGCGAGAACACACAGTAATAATGACGTTTCACATCATGTTCTACAGAGATAAAGATTTACGGTCAATCATTTGTATTAAGGGGACAATAAAAATTTGATGATTCACATTGATTTTGATGATCTTTCAGATGTTTTTTGACCACGGTCATGACCCAACATTTATGACACCCCTCCACCTTGAACATTCTCATAGAATTTTTTGGAAGAACATCATTTTATAAACACTAGCCCAAGAAACACTTTTTTTCAAAATCGAGGTAAACATGGTGATAAGGCAATGTCATCATCATAATTGTTTAAAATACCATCCGAAAAAAAAACATTGTAAGACGGCACATATCCTGAAGTTCACCTCTAAAAGGTGATTAAACTTGATTCAGTCAGGTAGAATAGGTATTTAGACTATAAATCAAAACAAAACAATCATCCATTTTACGTATGCTCCCAACAAAATTGTTGTTGCCATTGAGGTTTACTATGTTAGTATAAGCTCAGATCCGCAAAATATAACTCCACCTAATGCCATATTTCCATATCGGGTAGAAATCCCTTATTTTAAAAAGGTTTTTTGGATGATGCTCACTAACACCAATGGCTGCCGTCACAACTCAACTCCAATTACCAGCACCGATAGGCTTGTCACAGACCCTTATAGAACATTTGGAACGACCCGAGACGAACCAATCCAGACCGCCTGGTGGAAAGACACCATAAAGGTAGTTAAAAATGGAACCAATCTGTTACATTTCAAAACAGTCAGAAACATGTGAGCCAAACTTTTCTTAGAGAAAGCAGACACTAGAAATACAAGAGAAATTATCAGCATAGCCAGACCTCACCATGAGTAAACGCGATAAGGGAGAATACACTTTATAAGCATAAGACTCCACTGATCCTAAGCCATGGAGGAGGATAAAATTCTCGGCTTTGTCAGGAAAAGAAATGACATCTTGTGAAATATTATTAGAACACAGCATTTCTGAGAACATAGGATCGCTCCAGTGTGCTTGTAATCCACTTAATGTTTACTCAATCCAATAATGCTTAACAGAAATTAAAAGTTGTGAGACACATGATGTTATCAGAAAAGTGAATTTGTAGTCAACAGTGTACCATCTCTTACCTTTCCATCAAAGCGTTTCACAATGAACTGATCCAGGCCCAGGTCTGTAAAACAAAAATACAGAGAGAAACATGAATCACTCGCATCACTCTCAGACAAGATTTATGCTGAGCGGGAAGCAGGAAGAATGTATTTACTTTGGTGACATTATTGCAGCTCTGGTAGTTGCTGACACGCAGTTGAGATTAATACCAGTCATTAACAACACATTTCCGTTGAGCTAACGCTTAAAAAACAATCATCAGAAGTCACTTTCAGCATTTGTTGTCATTAGTCTTTATGATTTTCTCAGCCATGGTTTAGTAGCCACATTTAAAGGAGGGGAACAAGGACAAAATGAAAAGGCAGTAACAAGATTTGAAATAATCTGAATATTGATAGAGTAGATAATGCAACATCACAAAGTAGGATTTAAGCATCATCTGAACAACGACATAACCTTATGTTCGATTTTAAAAACTTAATACTGGCATGTAGATACAAGAGCAGAATTTTGTAATTTATGTTCTATGATAAACAATGCCAAAAGAATAAAGCCATTGTTGTTACGGCTTGTCAGGTGACCATGATCATCAAGTCAAAGTCTTCCATAAAGACCAAAAAATGCAGCACAATCTCTTGGGTAATGAAATAATCCGACAGGTTGAAAATGAAGCCCTCTGACTCTCAAGCCTCCTGCAGGGAGGGATCAAATGTCCCTTATCGCCTCCCTGCGAGCAGTGAGATCAGCTTTGGTTGGGACCTGTTAATTGATACAGCAACTGCTGTGCGGCGATTTCCCTCAACTCAGCAGGATATTGTAGCTCAGTCACCACACTATATCCTCTGTTGGCATTGCTGAACCAACGGAGAGGATCTTTTCTTCCATCAAAAAAACAAGAGCTGATTCTCTAGTAAAACTTGAAAGTATTGTACTGTATATGCCATGATCAAAAAGTTCCAGACTACAGACAAATCCAGAGAGTGTGATGAAAAGACAGGGTAGACTCACTCTCAGGCTGCTTCTCATTAGGTGTGATGGAGCGTATGAAGTCCTGGGGCGTCATGTAAACCTCAGCATCTCCATGCTCACCGATGACCTTGAGTGTGGCGAAATAGCGGAAAATCTTGTCTGGAGTTGAGTAAGCCCTTATCCTGTTCTCGTACTCCATCACCTGCCAAACAGACAGGAGGCACAATTTGTGACACTAATTCTACTGATTAAACATGCGTCGACAGTGCCGGTGTGCAGACGGAGCCGGGAGTGACAAGAATACCGAAAGTCTTCAACCTTGTAGCCCGTGAATCAACTTAATCAAAAAAAAAAAAAAAAAAAAGAGAGACGGTTCTTCATGTCCTTCAACTGTCTGATCTGAGTCACATCAACCAGCCTCATATTTGACTCACTTTCATCAACAGATGACTGACAAGTCTTGTACTAAATATTTGGAGGCACTCTGTAACATGATGAGTAATTGTGGCTAGGCAAGAGTTTGAGCTGAAGAGAAGCCCCAGCCTTTAATGGAACTGCTACTGGTAAACATGTTATGCTAATGCTGCTCAGGTCATGAGCTTAAGTACACAGTCTTTGGTGAATGGGTCGAAGAATGAGGAGCTTAGGCTTCATGCTTGGAAACAATTGCAATTCAAATTTTACCTTTGTCGAGACAGACCGTGGACTTCCAGCGAAACAATGATAATTTATCTCTCACATTTTTTTTTTACAGTTTGCTACCGTCTGCCACAGTTTTCAGCTTCATATTCAGAATATCTTTGGATGGAGCTTGTTTGCAAAATCTCCATAAATGTCGACACATAAAGGGCAACCATCACTGCACGGCTGAGAGGTGATGGGACAAAAATAGCGAGGGATGGCAGTCTGACCGTGGTAAAACCCTGGACACACTGTCATGTTTCACTGGCCCTCATCTCATCAGATTTACAGGCTACTGATCTCAACATCACCCACACTGAGAATCAGAACTGTTATTTTCAGCTTTCAGGCATTTGCTCTGGCTCGACTCAGTGCACACACTGCTCATGCTTGACGGAGATGAAATCAAAGTCACATCAGTTATTTATAATTATTCAGAGATCACGCTTCCAAAACGAAGAGCAACTTCTAAACAGTCGATGTGTAAAATAAGCGATCACAAAATTCGTGGTTTGAGTCAACACGTGTCAGTGATACACAAGCATTTAATTTCAATTTTTAATTCACCAAAAAGAATTAACGCCAGATATACCATTTCCATTTCAGTTTAATTGAGTTAAGTTATACAAATAAGTGATCATTGGACATAATTGGTTTAAAAACACACGCAAAAGAGCGCATGAATCACGGTCCAGCTGAAATCAGATCGTGCATCAAACTAAACACTTCTTTGCCACTCAGTAGCTTCTTATATTCGCAGCAGTAAATGGACATATTGACCTTTTCTCTACCCATTCTCCTCATGATGGTTAAGTGGCTACAAAAGCAAGATGTGCACATTATTGGGTCATCTTCTATTTCTGGTCTGGAAATGGAATTAGTAGCCATGGTACAAGCTGACTCAGAATGAGGGTGCTGTTACAATGGTCATGGATGAGCAGCCATTCTAGAGAATAAGTCTGATATACTGGCTTCGAAAACATTTTACCCCACAATTTACCAGTACAACACCATCAAGTTGGGTTTGTATTCAAGCGTACAAATTCATGAATGGTCAGTGAAAAACGTGTTACAGTATCTTAGCATCTATGTGGCTTTATAGTTGACACAAACTAGAAAAAAAAGCACTGGAAGACAAGGGAAGTTAATTTATTGTCAGAAGGCGGTGTCAAACGTGTCACGGTTAAATGAATGGCCAGATTTTACTGTAGTGAGTTGGCACTCCTGTCGCACCAGTGAATCATGCCATGCTGCTGTGATTCACAAAACAGTTTGCTCCCCTGACATTTACGCTTCCAACTGAAGTCTAAGTGCCATTGTGAATTCTTGCCATGGTCAGTCATGATTCAGTCAGTGGTACAGACTCATTGCATCTCTCATATTTCCTTCCTAAGACAAACGCTTCTCAGTGTGATTTTACTGCGCAGCCAAATTAAAAACAATAAGATCTGGAGGTAAATCCAGGTTGTTTATGAGCGATGAAGTGCCAAATGATTCCTCCCCTATAACATTCTGTCAAACTGAAAAGAGGTTTGCATATTGAACATTGATTGGGGAGGTCGTTCAAAACCATTCCAGAGAGGAAGTTAATAGAAGAATGACTGAATGCTTGGTTGTTTATTGGCTATTGATTACCTTGCGGTCACGGAATCCAGAGCGGGCCTTCTTTTTTTTCCCGTCTCCGCCCTCGTCCTTAGCCTCTTCATCTCCACTACTGGCCTCCACCGATTTCTCTGTGTCTGTATCAACATTCGGATCCCTCACCAAATCCGCTTCCGCGCCTTGTGGCTCAGCGTGTCGTACGGACGGCCCGGCATCCGCATACGCTCTGGTTTTTAAAGAGAAGAAGAAATTGAGGTAGATAGTGTAGGACAGTATTATGCAATCTGTCAAGAGGGTTAAGTGTAGCAATATCTCTGTGCAACTCACATCAAGGTATGAATATGTAATGTAAATGAGGGAAAACTGATGCTTAACTGGATCCAACCCAAGAGAGGAGCCAAAAGAGAAATGTGTTGTATCGCTTTCACTTAGTTTATCAAATAAATGGTGGTTTAACGTGGCAAATCCTTTAAGGCAATGACAAATAGCAGACATAATAATAATAATAATAATAATAATAATAATAAATAGCTGAGTTTATTGGGGAAACGTAAATAATCCATTCAATAATAAATGGGCAGGATAACTCCTGCAGTGAAGCCCTGGAACAGTCTCGTCCCATCAGTCTCAAACACTGTGAGGCATCATCCATCACGCTGACTCCGGCTGCACAGTCATCGTGTCCCCACAGAGCCTTCAAGTCAACACCCTCTCTACTACTTTGCCTTAACCATACAGCTGCTTCTTTTTAATAGACAGCCGTGAAGACATTGTCACACCCTCGGGGTGGTGGCTTGGAATGTTGACAGCACTACAGGTATTAAACAGGGCTGTTGTCTCAACTGTTATGTAATGTGGTCAATTCAATTTGGCAAGATCTTTCACAGGGTTTCCACTGGTATAGAGAAGACAAGGGTGAGCCTTAAATAAGGGCCAGTTTGAGAATAGCAAATCCACTATGGAAAATAAATGAAATAAATGTACATTTAAAAAATAATTTTAAAATATGTTTATGGATTATGATTTTTTTTTTTAATTTTCTCCCACTTTTTTCATGCATGGTTTTTGTTTTTGCAGTAGGAAGTCTTGTTCTTGTTGGCTCAAGATGGACATGCACCGATTCCAGTATTCTGCAAGACTATTTCAAATCAGGCCAAAATGAAAACTAAAAGTTCTTAAGTCTACTTATTGACAGAACTTGTTAGTGTCATTGAAATGAAAACAGACAAAATGCCAGATGAATGTTTTTAGTAATGAAACATGTCTTAGTGTCCGGTTCTTGTTGGTTAACTGTTGTTGTTACTCCTTCTCCTAGTCCTTGATCCAAAAAACAAAAAAAGGGTCTCACTGTCAACCACCATTGTTGTCAGAGGCAGATCACTGGTTTTGTAATCAGTATTATAGATTCAAGATTCAAGAGGTTTATTTGTCAAAAAATACAGACATATATGCGGTACATCGCATGGTGAAATTTTTTGTGTCCCTGCATCCAATATAAGAAAAAGAAGTGTGCACACAGGATGCATACTATGATAAGAATAGTGAATTATACAAACAGCAGTATGAAGCAACGGTGCAAAGTAAAAATAAAGTCATAAGTGCATAGTACATAAAAAGAAAAAAAAAGATAAGGCTATTTATAAAGCAATGTGATCATAGTTTTCAAACTGTTCAGTCTCGACCTCGGCATAAAAACAGAAAAGCAAACAATATCTACATGAAGCAAATAGTATTGGGCCAACCAAATGAAAGATCCTGTGTTACCTTTTCCAGAGGAGACCAGCACTAGCAGAAACGCCTGTCACACCGGCCAGTGCTGCAAGCATAAGCCTCCTTCGTCCAGATCCATGGACAGCCCCGCTGTGATATGACCGGGATAGGCGAACCAAGCCGAAAGATACAGCTGACAACGCCCGCAAGCGGAACATTCTGCAGAGACAAATTACACCCATTTCATCAAGCTACTGCATGAGTCCAAGTAAAGGTCTGAGTGCAAAATATGGCCCGCAATGTTGTTGTTTCTGGAGCAAATATTCGACTCAAAATTTAACAGATAGCAATTTAAGGATTCCTGAAGAGCTAAAATCAAGATACTAAACCTAGGACTAATCTCAAACAGCACAGCTTTAGAAGCTTTAGATTAATCTTATGCTTTCCACTGAAAAGTTACCTATGACATTCACGGCATAAATGCCCCCGAATTGTCACACTTTAATTAGAAAGCTACACAAAGATGAGCTTAAACTAATTGCTGGCAGTGAAGTTAAGCTGCAGGACGTCAATTTCAACTGGGCTGATGCCTAATTTATAAGTGTGGTGGAAGATGATTAACAATTAAGAATGTAGTTGGTGGTGTGTGTGTGTGTGTGTGAGTAGGTTCTGTGGATGAACTTTTCACAGCAAGTTGGGGTGACGCCTGGAGCCCCCTGCCAATATCCTATTAGCAATTCAAACACCATCAAACTGACTCAGCAGAGGGAAAAAGGAAGACGTGGAACATGCTAATTGGGGTGCTCAGTAGCCCATGACAGGTAGAAGGGCGGCAGTTTAATCAAACCATGTTGGAACTATGCTCGAGGAATTACATGCAGCACAGTGGCAGACTGATGGAACAGACCAGAATAGACCATTTATTTATTGTCTCATGCATTTCTCAGCCAGCCAGGGTCGGTTTAATAAATTTCTCTTACAACAGTGGCCACACACACTTAACACCTTAACACTTGAGTCCAAGTTACAAAGTCTTAAAGTATGTTTCGGAGAAAATCTGGAGAACTTGTGAAATAGCAAGTCAGGGGAGGATTTCTCGGTGTCAAAATTATTAGCAAGATCACAGGCGTAATTTTCATCACTTCAGGCATGTAATAAGCCTGTGTCACATATGCTTTTAAAGTAACCTAATGTTTAGTAAAAACCTATTATAATCATCATCCCCAGCACGTCCCTCCTACTTCTTAAAACAAACTGACGCCTTTGTGCAACAATGCTAGGCTGGCATGTGTACAACCATGTTTTCAACTTTGTTGTGCCAGAGGCCCATTATTTTGTTACTACACTCTTACTACTTGGAGGTTTTTCATAAAGTTACACTTCTGAACACGCAGACACACTCCAGCACCAATTGCTTCACAGATATTTTGTGGGAAATCCTGCAATATTTTTATGGCCTCCAACGATATGGAGGCCGTCCAACCATGGCATTCCGGGCACTTACCCAACACTGGTACGTTGTAGATTTTTGTCTTGTCTTTACAGGCAAAATTTTACCTCAGACTTTTCATTAGATTAAAGGTTTTTAAATGGTTAAAAACATGTATATATACCGGACTGTCTCTTTTGACAAATTGACTGTACTGTATATAATTAAATATATTGCCCTTGGAAGAGTTGATGTTTCCCCCAGAAGAACTATATTAGATTTCAAGGGAGACGAATGTCTGGGTGTCTGATCAACAGGAGAAAATGAAATTGATGGATGGATGGGTTTCTATCACTGTGATGGATTGGCAACCTGTCCAGTGTTCTCACTCTTTCATGTACAATGCAGGTTTCATTCCCTCTAGTGTCAGAAGAAATGTACGAATGGCAGGCTGAAAAAGCTCCAACTATTCTCTCCATTTGTTCATAATATTTCTGTGATAATTTGTGTCACGCAATTCCACGAACGGTCAATAGGTGGAATGATTCTTATTAAACAATTACTAAATGGATAAAACATCTAAATTATGTCGTGGTTGACTTTTCTAGATGAACTCGTTATCTTATATCCACCAGGGGAATGTAAACAATGATGACGAGCTGTTCCGCTGTAGCAGAAATGTGGTATTTATGGTACGGTATTTTTCCATAAAGCACTATCAACATGTTTCAACAATAAGAGAAGCTAAGGCATTTTGATTATCACATCAAATCCAGGTGTTATTGTGTACGTGTAAGTTGCAATAAACATGTCATATCGAGGTTACTTTCCATTCCACATTCACATTCTCCTTAAAGCATGTCGCTATATACAGTGTCTAAGATTCAAAGACACCATATTAGCACTATATCTGAACATATAATGTGAGATGTTGGAGACTCGCGTAGTTACCGAGATATTTTGCTAGTGATGCTAACGCAGGCTAGCAAGCTACTGTATACGAGACGTGACAGCTGACAGCGAACGCGATTCAGAACTCGAATTAGGAGCGAGAAAGGTGATATATTTACTCACACGAGCGGTACCACGAACACCAGTCAGTCCTCAAGGCGAAGGTACAGTGCTTCTGAATGCGAAGGAGACTGCAGAGGTCCAGCTGCAGTTCCGTGTTCATGGGCAGCAGTCAGGGGCGGGGCGGGGCGACATGTCACGCAGTCGGCTCAGTAGTGCACTGTACGACTTGTAATATTGCAGGAACTGCCACTCTCAAACAACTGTCACTCATAGACTTACAGATAGAAAAAAACAAAAAAAATCTAGTTTGTATATTTCCTCATTTAAATCTCTCTTTTAAAAAATGTTTTAACACCCCTAAGAAATAGGGGAAGGAAGATTTTTTTTAATACATTTAATTTAATGAAATTTAAAGAGGGAAAATCTTGACTAAAATAGTTTTGCCGTTCATTACAAGAAAAACTGTAAACTTTGGTACAACTCAGTATTGATCTGTTTCTAACTCACTTCCTCATTCCTGTAAGCGCATTTCCACACAGCCTTGAAAAACTCCAACTGTTCTGCGGCTTTAAGTTGATGTTTGACTGAGAATACAAGAATATCCATGTGTGTTTAATATTATGGCAGAACTGTCACACTCAATCACATGCACTTCTCACTATGCACTTCTTGTCCACAGTGTAACAATTAAGAAGACCTGATAAAATAGTCATACAATTGTCAGATAATTTATCATGTAGCATTTGCAAAGTATTAGAGGAGAATGAAACCAACATTCATTCAATATCACAAAGACAATTCTAAATCTCAGGAATTATATCCTGACAGATAAAATACCATGTGAATGTGAAGCATGTGTGCCTGTGTGACACTTGAGTAAATTCTGTGGCCTGTATTATTTTAGAAAGCACAACATGAATCATGCATGCCAATAACATTTGTGAGTCCAACGTCACTGACAATCGATTTGAATGAGATGCAAAGCTTGGTCTCTGCTGTCAGTAAAGCCTGTGTGAACACAACTGCGGCATTTAAAGAGGATGATTTAAAGATGGTGAGTCCTGTCGGGCATCACACCCTTTTCTCCATGACTGTGTTGTTTAATATTAATTATTACATTAATTATATTAATTAATATATATATATATATATATATATATATATATATATATATATATATATATATATATATATATATATATATATATATATATATATATATATATATATATATATATATATATATATTTCAGTTGGACAACACTGCAGTATATACAATACATTCTGCTTGGAAAATGTTTTTATCCTAATGCATTGCCTTTAAATATCATCCACATAAGAAACAGGCCTTGATGTTGAAGGTTAGTGTTGGTTAGTGCTACATGTTTGCCAAACTGTTGCCTAAGGTTGTGCTCCGGCATATGTGCAACCTAATTTATTTATATATGCCACACCGCCTTGAAAAGTGAAGCTATAGCTTAGGTGATCAGTCAATATATTGCTAATCCATGAAACTATTAGGTTGACAAACGGCCTGCATCAGGGGGCATCAGTGGGCTGTGGTGAGTAGTTTGTCTTGGATGACAAATATTTAGGAAGGGTTCCAAAAAAAAAGAAAGAAAAAAATAACTGGCAAATGTTTGATGAGATAAACATCCTCTTTTTGTCTTCCTGCTTTTTATGGGAAGAACATTTACTGTCTTTCATGCTGTCATTCTAACCCACAATGAGTATGAACCATTTAGAAGAAATGAGTCGCTACAGCTTTGTCATTCGCATTTTCTTTTATTCGTTTTTTTCAAGAAAATTGCGTGTGACATAGTGCATTAAAACGACTTCTTATTGAAAGTATTGTCCAAAAGGTCATTATTATGAATGTAATTAAATACCTGACTCAATCATTTTCTTTCTCTGTAGTTGCAATGAAGAGGCCCAGATCTCACTCGACCTCCTAGGGCAGAACATAAATATAGTTAAAATTAAATATTACATAAAATCAAATGGTGTGTTTTTATTATTTATTTTTCTCTTCCATGATACTTGAGTAGCAAGTGTTTTTTTTTCTGCCTTGTGGCTTGATGGCCACTCACACACTGTTGTAGGGGAGTGCCAACGTGGTTCAAGACAACCAGGAGTTATCATGTCTCCATCGTGCCGTCAGTCTGAGCTGGGCCCTCCACCAAGTTGGACATGGCTGGATCACCTTCCTAGAGTCTGTTCTCTGAGCCTGAGCTTTGTCTTTGGCTCACCAAAGATACTTCTGTGAAGGTTAACTATGTAGGTCTACCTACAAAACAACAGTAATTTATACAGCACTATTGCATGCTGACTGATGGCATCATCTTGCAGTGGCAGGGCAAAGGTGCAGTGGGAGATAAGGCAAGCACAGCCTTCGCAGCACAGTAACAAGCGGCCAACGACTGTTTCAGCTTTTACTGAAACTGTGAGAGGGAAGTAAACAGACATTTGCATGATCCAGATAACTACTTGTGACTTAGTGCGCAATAATGAATTGCCAAAAACTTGGTTTCGGATGAGAAATACAGATCAAGTGGGACTGATTTTGAGTGAAAGAGAGCCATTTCACAGCAGCTATTAGTGTTTGGGAGCCATCTGAAGAAATTCATGGTCACACGTCGTCTAATTAGGGTAATGTTACTTTATGTAGTGGATGATTAGTGATGTGTTGAAATACACTGCTGCATCAACTTGTGTTTGAGCCAAAGGCATTTCAATTAATGGAAGAGCTTCTTCTGGTTTGTTTTACAGCATATAGTGCAGTCTGACAGCTTTCTGAAATTCAGCCAAGTCAGCACGGTAGCAGCTTTCATGATGGGGAACTCTCAGTGCTGCAACAGAACAAAGTTTAGTATGCGTACCAGCCACCCAACCGACATATCCTGAGGAAGATCCGGTCTCAACAGAATATCGATGACATTGTCACATGACTGCGACAGAAGTGTTTTCTTTATTAAGAGTAGCTATAAATTGATAAACTTAACCTTGAACAATCATCTATCTATCTTTACTGCTACTTAAGTTTAAAGATGCCAATATTTGTTTGTGAAAGTCACTTGAATGGACCTTTTTTTTTTCTTTTTCAGCGATTTACTTCTGCCTTTACTGCCAAATTTTGTCTATGTTCAAACTAAGTTGAAAAGTTATGGAAGTGTTTGGATGAACTTTTCAGGAAATATGTGAAACAGGGCAAGGAAGTACTTCAGATTTTTACTTCAGGAAATATGCACGCTCTACAAATTCTTCAAAATAACACCAAGCAAGACTACAACAGAAAGCATTCCCGCTAAGAGCCTTGAGCAGGTCCTTGTCCACCACTGACTATTTGCATTTAAATTACTAGTCTGACAGATGAAAAAGAAAACGCACCCACACACACAAAATAGAATTAAGCACAATATATTTAAAAAAGATAATTATCTTTTATCGTAATTATCGTTTAGGAATATTTTCTCAAAGAGTTAATGCAAACAGTTCAAGTGAAAGTGAAGTCTTGGGACATAAATAAATGAAGAGGTATTGGTTTTCTCCAACACAGGTGGGGACGAAGACTGTTGCTGACCGGTTTCAGGAATTAAACATTGCACTAAGGAGAGTATCTGTGTCAGTCATTAACCAAAAAGGCCATTACCGCCTCCATTACTTCCATTTAGAGTTGCTGAATAATTCTGGAGGGAACAAAGCTCCTCACGCTCCATTGTGGGCTCTTGATTCTTCTATTTGTGGACAGAAGCCGTAAATTCATGTACATTTGGCAGAGCTGTGCGAGTGGCTTTGAAGATGGGTTCAATTAGACTTGATGCAGTGAGATATGCTTTTGGGACAGCGTCTCAAGAGTGGGTGAAGGACAAGCTAATATTAGACACACAGTAATAGAGGGCATGATGACTACCAAGACAGCCTGACACACCGACTGCACACCAATTATTACAGCCACATATTTGAGATCAACATTTGGTAACAATTCAATAATTCAAAAACCCACGCTGGCCTGTTGATACGCTGCACAAACCTGTGAAGTTCTGTTGAAACTGTGCTGGAGTTGAACTCTGATGTCTTCTCTATTTTTGCAGCTTTACGGATCAAAATCTGAGCTCACACAATCACTCAAAAAAGGCCTGTATCCCGATACCTCCCACTTACCCCTAGGATCTTTTCCATTGCACCAAAGTCTAATGTTTGTACTCCGTCACAAAAGAAAAAAAAAGCCTTTCCCCGATTCACTGCCCTGATAAGTGGTTTCCTTGAGGCCACAAAGCTATTTTGTCCCACTCCCTTGAGTCCTCTTCGCAATGTGCTTTGGAAAAACATTTTTTGTTTTGCCATTAAACATGTTGTGAGCGCAGCAGTGTGCTCATGATATCAAACGTGTGTGATGTTTGATCAAAATCAGTTCACATTTACTTTCAATTTAAGTACAAATGTCATCACTTGCCGGCGAGGTGTTGAAAAATGAATGACAGATAACTTGTCTGACGCATGTAGTCTAGCAGGTGTGGTATTGTCCTTGTATAACACTCGAAAACCCAAATTGATCGTGGCACATGGAACACTAAAAAACAGCATTCAAATCTTTATTTTCCATTGTGTTCCTTGGAGTTTTTGTTTGTGCTGTCAGAGCATTAGTCTAATGATATTTTTGGAGATTTTAAACAGTGTATTTGCGTATATTCCTGCAAAAATGCATGTGTGTGTTTTGTTCGTTCGGTATGTGTATTTTTGTGCCGTGCCGCAGACTGTATTATAAATCGTGCCTTTCTGTAGGGTTTGAAAAACATTTGCGTGTGTGATTGTTTCATTTTGTTAGTGTGGCACATAGACATTTTTTCATGAACATATTTATTGAGGGGTCTTTATTGGGTCTGTCCTCTATATGCAATGCATATTGCAGAATTGACAATAAATCTAACTAACCTTACCTTTATTTGTGACACACTAATGCATACTTTAGGGTTAATTGGGAACACAAAACTGCGTGTTTGTTAGTGGTTTTCTGTCACTGGAAATGTCCAATATGCCTCCCACCTGCTGACGGCTGGGATTGGCTCAGTTGACCTGCGACCCTTGAGTGTCACGCGAAACACCAGACACCAGAATTTCAAAGTGAATTATAAAAAATCCAATAACATTTTGGTTGAATAGCTGACAGGATTGGATCATCAAGCTATTTTTTTTTTCTGTTTTATAGATCTCCAATGTGGTTTGCACGTTAGAACAAGACCCCAAGTAGAGGATTTGAAGATGTCTGTGTAATAAATACCATAGTATTTAATGTACAAGATGCAAAGATATTTGTTCGATTAGTCTGGAAGTCTTCTGGGTTTACATCCCTTATACTGTATGAAGCAAAAGTTCTGACTTTAATGTCGAAAGCTCATTTGACGGATCCCTGAGCACTTTAATCTTGACGTTTACGTCCAAGATTTTCCAGCGGCGTGGTGTGTTTTTGCATACTGGCGCAACACTGGGCATGTGTATGAAGCGGTAGTCCAGCCCCGCAAAACCGCCCACCACCCTCCCTCTTCCCTTCGGTGCGTCTCGGTCCGCCCGCAGCAGTCTCCTTCCCGGCGAGCGTTCACTACAGAGATGGCTGCGAAAGTGTGCAGATCAGTCCTCCTGTTGTCCCGGAGCAGCGGAGCGGTGGCCGGCAGCCTCCCCGCACTAGTCGTCTCGTCCCAGCGACACCATCAGCACATCAGACCGGTAAGTCCCAGGACTGGAGCTCGCGCGTAGTGAGGTGTAGGACTGGGGCAGGCAGGACCGAGCAGCGGTGGCTGGCTAAGGAAGTAGCGCTAACTAGCTGGAAGAATCCCACGTACCTGCCTTTTGTTGTGTCTCGGAAAGGCTTCGGACGAGTCGACGCACAGTCCCGGGCTGGTGTGTTGGTCCACGGTGGGACGTGGAGCTCTGACAGGCAATGCAGTTTTTTGGAGGGCTTGAAGCCCATCAACCCCCCTGGCGCTGCCCTGCCGCTCACTGGAAGCTGCCTCTCTGCTTTCACCTTGTTTTATCTCCCATTTCCGCCTCGTCCTTCAACTTTGTCGCCAAAATCCGCGCTCGGTGCCTTTGAAGGCGATGCTGCTGGAGGTGTGGATTATTCCCGAGTATCTGCAGTGGAGGGATCGGCTTCCTTATCGACCGCTGGGCTTGTCTTCTTTTCATTTTCGCCCAATTCAGGTTGTGATGCTTTTGATAAGCGAATGGGCTTCGCGATGGTGCAGCAGAGGGAACTGCCACTAACCATGAATGATCCACCACCTCTGAATGATCCGGCGGGGAAACTACGTGTGGGCTCCTTCATGTAACACGCGCGCACACACACACACACAGATGAGACTTCTCTGGAACATGGAAGTCCACACTTGGATGATGTCAGACTCTCCAGCTTGCCTGCTGCTTCTCCCCTCCCTGTGGGTGTTTCCCCATTCAGATGGGAGATCCTGGGTTTTCCTGCAGGTCCTGGACGTCAGCTCTTCCTGTAGCTGATGCGCTTCTTGTTCCCGTCTCGCTGACCCTCTCAGAAGAAGAATGAGGAAGTCGATGCAGCCAAGCACACAGACCCTGTATTTGAAGCTCGGACTGTGTTATTAGTCTGTTAAACTCTGCAGATCTTCCGTGTCGCTCCTTGCTCTTCAAGACGACTTGCTGTTATAGATGCTACGGTCGCTGCTCGTCTCTGCTCGTCTCTGGATGTAAACAAACGTCTAGTGTGAATCCTTACTAAGGAATTTTGTGATGAATGGGCAAACTGCTAATGACTACAATTAAATTAGAATGGATATGATTAATTAGCACATTGTGATTGTGTGAGCAGTTAAGCCGGATGGTGTCCGGCAATGCTCTTTTCTCGGACTCTTCAGCCTCCATTGATGCTCCCAAGCTGGAGTGTAATCGCCTCTCCTCCCAATGGGTTGTTGTTACTGTTAACCTGACATCCTATTGCGTTTCTACAACCACCTTAGTGTGCTGTGGCTTTACTCCAAGTCTCAAGAAGATGTCGGGTGGCGTTTGTTGACCTCAACTTTTCACTTTATTGTGACCCATCTGGGACCTAACATAGGGTTTCCACCAGAATTTCTGAAACAAACAGAGACAATTTGTTTTGATAAAATTGTTTTTATATAATTATAAAAAAAGTTATCGATCATGAGAAATGAATCTCTCCAATATAAATCACTATTTTGAAGGCTCTTATTTTTAAGCCATGGTGGTGAGTTCTTTGTCCATTCACCACCAACCATCCCTCACCTACTCTTTTCCTTCTGCAACTTGCGCCGTCCATGTGATGCGCTTATCAATGGTTTTATTCTTTTTAGTTTCTCCCCTTTGGCATCTTTGACGGCCGACAGCAGCGAAGTCTGGTTTTACCAAAGGTCTTTGTTTCCAAGCAGTCTATTCTGAAAGTGTTTCGACCACTGCAACAAGCTCTTTCCAAAATGGTTTTGCAACATTTACCAGAATGGCCTGGAGGTTAAGAAGCTGTCAGAATGTAGACACACTCGATCCGTCGTTGCACATGTGGCTCTCCGCTAATGCAAACTGTCAAAACATGACAAACAGCGGCGATGTTTTATTTTATTTATCTAAGAATCCAAATGGTTGACTTCACACAAATAGTTTTGTCTTTGGTTGCCACAGGTTTGTTTATCTTTCTACATTCAATAAAGCTATTGGACAGGACCTTTGATAAGACTGCTAACTGGTTAACTGACTATAGGAGCTACCTCAGATTATAAGAAAGCTTCCACTTCTAAAGAGTATCTTCTACATGTTCAAGGTGTAACTGTGGGTAACCCTTTCGGACGAGAGCGCGTCAGGTCGACGCAAGTTCCAGACTTCTATCATGCTTCGCACTGAGGTGTGACCCTCCCCAATTGCTGTGATTGACCAGGTCAATCACTTTCTCTGCTTGAATCGCTGTGACCCAGTCACGATGCGCCAGATCCCCGGGGAGATGCACAGCAGCCTCAGTCCTCCAGAGACTCACATTTGCTGGATTACTATTGAGTCAGCTGTCATATAAAAGCCGCCGTCCAGCAGCGAGGCAGGGGAGTCGGATCGTTGCGAGAGATTTATAGTAGCACATCACTGGTTTGAGTTTTCACAAAAGTGGGCATATTCAATGAAGAAAACATCATGATTCTTTCCTTTTAAGTTGCCGAGCTCATTAACGCTGAGCGGTCTGTGGCGGCAGTCATTGGGGCCGGAGGGTTGAGACCTGATCTTGGGATCTAATCCAATCAGAAGAGGAGTAAACTCATTTATCCTCACTGCCTTTAACGGGCCTACCGCCCAACTTGTCCGGATTAGCGTGATAAGAGAGTGGCTGTCATTTTTGTGGCTGTTGCCTGCCATAAAGGTGATAAACAAGTGATGGTCCGGTCATTTGTGGCGGCTTTATTCACGTGCCCCTGCGGTTCAGACTCCCATCCACACGGATGTTTTCATATGCACAGCAGGGAGGGTGTGAGCGTATAGTAGACAAAACATTTTGACGTCTAATGATGAATAGAGTGTCAATGTGGAATGCTGGGGTGGCTAATTAATGATTTCCTTTTTGTGTCACTGTTGCATGATTGACACTCGCATGGTGCTCCTCTTAATGCATAATAATGGAGTCGTGAGGCTTAATCAATTGTTATCGTCCTTGGTTTACATTTCAATGTCCCTCCTTGTTGCAGTTTTTTTTCCATCGTTACCAGTGTCTTGTGCATCACTGTGATTCATGACGTAGTTTCTCACAATTGTTTGCACTCACAAGAGCCACATTTGGATTCTGGCGATTGGATCTGCAAGGTCTCTACTTCTGAATGGTGCCCAGTCCCAACTGCAACTGATGATCCTTCTCGTAGGTGCTGGTGGGGCTCTGCTCAACCAGGCTGTCACATACTGACCTCTTTCCCAGGCCGGACTCAGGTTGGGATCCAGGTGACCCACATCGAGCCAAGGGTAGCTACAGTACTGGAACTCAGACGCCAGGGTGTAGCCCCCAGGCTCATTGGGACTCTCAAGCTGCTCCACTACTTCCTAAGGTTATGTCCTGGACGCTTCCCTGTTGAGGAACTCTGGGCATGTCCAACTAGAACATGTTGAAGCAGGCTTTCAGCTTGGATTTTTTCCCTACCAGACGCCCCTCAGCCAGACGTTTCATGTGCATTTTACTGATGCTCCCATTGTGTGGGAAGAAGAGACACTTGGTGATCTATCGTAGGGGGGAGTTTCAAAGGGTGTTTGGAAAGATTGTTTGGTTGCTTATTTGAATCATATTCGGCTTAGACAACAGTCACGATGAAGTGGTGTTGATGTTGTGTTAATTGCTAATATAAATTATTTTACCACTGATGTACTTCCCTCTTCTTGGAAACCTTGAAGGATGCCACCCTTCCAGCTCAGGTGGACGGCTTTCCTCCTTCAAATTGGAATGGGAAGCATCCTGAGAGATGCTGGTGCCAAGTAGTCTCTCCTGGACGGCAGGGCTTCTCACCCTCTTGCCATCCAACAGAGGAAACATTTATTGTGGCTGCTTGTATCCATGATCCTCCATCAAGACCTTGGTCTTGGAGAGGGTTTCAGTGTTGCTCAGCTCTTTCTATCCTGGAACGGTCCTCAACACTGAAGACGTTGTAGTGACCTGTTGATTTTGTACTGCAATCTCAACTGATGTGTCTAGTCTACGGCAAGTCTATTTTTAGCTCCTATATATTGTGTGGTTTCTCTGCACAGTGGTCTTAATGGTTCTGCTTATACTAGCTTCACACATCGATCTTTACATTTTTATGATATGATGACTCACAGCGCACATTTTAATAGGCTTGAATGCAACTTCAAAAATTGATAGAGAGTTTTCCCCCGGGGTCCACAGCACTCATGCCATGTCGAATTATCATTGCTGAGAATTTTAGTCACTCAGTATTCAGCTATGTTTTATTCAGTCTATACACTGCCCAGTCCATCAACTCACACAAAAGTGCCGTATCAAAGACTCGGCCAACGTGGCACCAATTCAGTGGTGTCATTTTATTTATTTATTTTTTTTGGAATCTAAAAATGCATTGAAAAACTAGGCTTCCCTCAATGAGATATTTGGGTTCATTTATCTGCTTACCACAAATCAAGCCTAAGCACAATTTCTGTTGTCACTGATGGAAGTTTTGTGTTATAATGGATTGTAGAAAGAAGACGAGCGATAATGCGGTGAAAGAACATCTTGCTCTGTGGAGACAGAAAATCTCTTAAATAACCTTTGACATTCTCTGGCACCGTCTCAAATTCTGCTCTGCGGCCAATAGAAAGGCTGAATATGATCTTGCAGGCATATTACAATGATGTTTGGATTTGGACTGTGGAAAAACTGGTAAAAATAGATTTTAAAAAAAATATAAAGTTGCGGCTCGACGGCTAGGATGATACGCCTGATCTTGCATTGGTAGCTTTATGCAGTACTTACTGTATGTCTAGCCTTCAAATGATGTGGAGAAATCAGAGATATACACACCAAAACTGATGACAAGTATTCTGTCTTTTTTTTAAGTCAGTGTTGGTTTCTTTTCTGATATGTTTGTAAAACATACCGCTCTAAATATCCTGCAGCTGAGTCTCAGAAGGAGAGGAGGCAGTGAGCTGGATAACAGGTGCTTGCAAATAACCAGGAGTGGCTTACAAGAAATTCCCAACAACAGATCCTGCCTTTCTAAACAACACATTGTTAACCTAGTCCTAGATTGAAAGGATCTATACTTTCTATTTCAAATTGTTCTTCTTTTTAATAGAAATATCTGGCCATTTAGAAGAGATTTGTTCTCTTAAACACCTGCTTTTTAAGTCTGGAAATCTGATCCAAGCGAATGTAAATGGCTGTCAGGGTGGTCGATGGAGAGTGCAGAAGGAAGCATGGGTTTATTATACTATGTGGATGTCTGGAAGGGAGAAGCTGAGACGATATCAATTTTATCGACAAGTAGAAATGAAAGATGTTACAAGATGGAAAGAGACAACTTGAAGAACAAGATGGGCACTTATGTTTCAGGCCTAAAGCATATGAAATTTGAAATGGATATGGTGGATATAGACTGGGGATGCTTCTGAAAATATAATGATCATCTGAGTCGAAATCTGGGTTTGGAACTAACCGTCTTCATGCTGGCGTGTCTCTCCTCCTTGCTGTCCAGTGTTCTCCTCCTGTGCAGAAAACTGTGTGGTCAGTTGGTGGCTCAAGTTGGTCACAGGTGTGAGTGGTTGACTGTATATGCCCTTTGATGGACTGCGGACCTGTTGAGGGAGCCCCTGCCTCTAGTATCTATGAAGTTGTTCAAACGTTGTGGTATCCAATGTCTGACAGGGAACTCTGGACTCAACTGAAGGAGCCTGCAGTCAGTTTGCACAGTTCAGTCAACACCACATGTATTCAAAATATACCATTTGTCTGTAAATATTTGGGTGGTGGATGTTAGCAGGCAAGATCTTTGCTTTTAGGGTTGCTCCCTTCACAACTTTATGGTTTGAAGATTTGGGTAGTTAACCTAGTGTGAGCGCTCCAGACTCAAAGACTGCGCCTTATAGAACAGGACTGGAACAAGGGGGTCAGTCCCAATCGTACAAAAGGACTAAACTTGAAACTCAGTCATGGGCCAGCTAAATTCCTTTTTTATTACTGGAAATTTGTGTCTCAGCAGAATGTAATAACAATCATCTAAATGACAAGAGAGTTATTTGACAATCGAGCATCTGTGTTCCAAGAGTGGAGCTTCACCAAGCAATACATATTCAATGCTTGTGTACTTAAAAGGACTTGATGGGTCATTGACTTTGAGCTACAGGAACATAGCACATAGTAGAAGCATCTTGACAATTTGGTGGTTTATCTCCATTCTTGCTTTGAAATCCATTTCTAACAATCACAGTGGTCCTTTTAGAATACATTCATACAACAGTATAACAAACCATGGACACTTGCATTGGCGACGACTGAGCCGTATCCCAGCGAACATTGAAAACCAGTGTCCACGATTGTGTCACATCTCAGTCCACAGATGAAATGCTGTCCGCTTCAGAGGTCCTGTCAGCTCAGGTGCGAGGGCCACGGAGATTTGTGATGTCTGCTCTGGTTTGGAAGCTGCACGGCTGACCTGGCAGGATTTCGGCGCCTGACTTTAGACGTGTCATGTTGGCTCAGCAGAGACCCTTTTTGACAATTCCCCTTCTGCTCATTCAGTGTTCATATTTCGCCTAACAATTAATGGAGAAATGTGCAATTCCCTACGTCTAAGTTGATTTTTTTTTAAACACATTTCACTGGCAGTACAAGTAAGACGTGTGGCTCATGCTTCTTTTACATTATAACTCTCCTTTACTTGACTTTCCTGCTGCTGCATTTTTCCATATTGACCTGCTGTTTGCCCCCAAGGGGGAAAGCAGGTGCTTTATAAAGGACAATGCATCTGTGGTCCATCTGGCTTCTTGTTTCCCCAACAATGGCGGTATTATTTCATTGTTTTGAATCCTAAAGAGTTCCTCCTGACAGCACGTCTGTCTAATCTGCTAGGAATTATGGAAAAGGATATCATGGATGACACCATTCTGATAGGCACTGTCCTTATTATCAAGCCAAAGGGATTTCACCCTTGAAGCGCTAAATGACTGGTGCACCGCCGCTGTTGGCGTAGACTAATTAGCTGCTTTCCATGTTTCTGTGTGGCCCAGCGTGTCTCCAGTCAAGTCTGAAAAGGACATTAAACTAGGCCAATGTGTGTAATGCGATGATGGATGGCAGCTTCACTTGGTTGCCCCGTCTCGTCTCCAGGAGCCGAGGCCGGGGGCATCCTGTGCCAAAAGGACAGGTGAGGCTCCTGCTGCAACCTGAAGGTCATCGGCAGCGCACCTCCCCTTGGTGTTTGCAGATATGAGAGCAGGCTCATTATTAAGGTGGATAGATATTTTGAGGTGGCACCAACCCGTACTGACAGTTGTGCTTGGACAGAATGGAATCTAGATATGGTACTGGCATGTGACAACACAACTGAATGAGGGCACTTTTTTTTTTTTTTCATTTTCTGTGTGCCAGCAAGTCGACACAATGGCTGTGTGTGTGTGATTATTACATTGGAACTCAATGATAAACCAGTGACTTAAAGACAGAAAACGTCTTTTGAGCACGATGTTTTCAATTTACACTTGAATGGATTGACTGAAATAGCTCCCAGATAGGTCACATGACAGCGTTATGATACACACTGAAAATCGTTTCGGAATGTTGCCATGAGCAAAAAAGCTAACCTCCATCTTAAAGCAGTGTTTTCTGTCGCTGAGCCACCAGCTTACTATGCAACGTGTATAAGCTACACTGTTTATCCAAGATCAATACATGACGGTTAATCCTTTTTTTTGTGTCTTGGAGCACAAAACTGCATACGCAGCACATTTTTAATGCCTCAGGTGAAATACAGTGCGGTGGAAAATGTTTAACTTGGTTTGGGTGGACTCACCTTCAAAAGCTGGTAAACACGGTGACCCTTTTAATTTGTCATTACAGGGATGATGAATCTGTCATCACACTTTTATATGAATTGATGACTTTGAATGAGGTTGTAAAATGTGTAATTGAGTGCTATATATTCTGACAAGCTTGGCTCTCACCACTCTTTTTCTGTTTTACCTGTTTTTGCCTCTTTATCTGCTCCTACCTGAAAACACTAAAGCTGATTTAAAACCCTGGCTGTCTGGCAAACTGATATTTTTTTACCTTCAAATATTTGTGCTAGTTGTGCTCTGACTTATGCAAAGGTTGAGTTTTTGGCAAAGCTTGCTAGGGAAGCTTCAACATTCATTCTTTTTGTCAACATGTTGAACAAATTTGTTGTTGCAAAAATATTTTTTTTCATTATTTTCGCGGGTGGATTACAGTTCCAGCTCCTCGAATGTAAACGGTGGATAAAGATAAATTTGCTTTAACAGGGTCTCTGCAAGTTGGTCATAGAGCCATTTGGGCAATAGTAAATGGAGATTATTTTGTGAAGCTGAACATGTATCGAATCCATATCTTTGGGCTATCTGCCTGGATCTGAGTCAAGCATTTGAGGGGACACACCGGCTTCCTGTCATTAAACCTAGTTTGCGAGCCACAGGGTTCAAACTCACAGAGCTCTGTCCTACAAAATGTCGAAAGCATTTAATACGCAGCTAATTGCATATAAAGTGAAGGTGCCGTTGACCTCTCCTTCAGCGTGTATCGATTGTTTGCAGCCTTATGTGTGTGCGAGTTCACAGAGAATTAATCCAGGAGGCAGATCTGACGTGAAGCCGGCTACAAGCAATCTTTAATAATGTAGGAAGTGTCGAAGAAATCTTTGTTTGGCAAAATACACACGCTTGAGTGTACATGACGCGTTCACCTGTTTATTATTTAAAGTGAGATGAAGGTTTGTGAGTTGCACTGTGTCACGGGTGTTGCCAAATCGTACCCTTGTGTTTCCTTGAAAGCATGAAGAATGTAGATTGTAATGCGCATGCTAGCTAACGGGTAATGTTCACGTGAAGAAGTGTTTTAATACGAGTACAGCGCTTGTGCTTCTGGGCTCCTCCCATCTGTGCCAGTCATGTGTTGCTGATTCCTCTTAAAGAGAGAAGAGAGAAAAGAGTCTCAGAACTACTAGTGTATGTGGATAATATTAAGAACAATTTCATTTTTTTTCTTCTTCTTTCATGGATTGAGAGGTTGTATCTTGTTGTGATTCACAATAGCTACAAAAATATATCATTATAGTATGTATACATGCTATAAATTCTACTTAATAAATTCTCCTGCAGAAGTCAGCATACTGCATGAAAAAAATGTAATATTTGCTGCAAGGTTGTTCTTGCTAGCATTGGTCCTGTTTTCTTATCCAAATACCATGTCTCATTAATGGCTTTTAAAAGGCAAATTATTGCCTAATATGTAGTATACACTGAAATCTAAGGCTACATCAACTTGGAATCGTGCATTTTCCAATCTGAACATTTTTTTCGTGTGAGTTTGAAAAAAGTCCTCTGTAAAAACCAAACTCTTTCTGCCGTCAACATGAATTAATTGAAAACAATCAAACGGTGTAGTACATATGCCATGACTGTTGTGGCACTGTAGTGCTCTAAAAGTACTAACAGGGTCATGTTAGTATTAGTACATGAGTGCTAATATTAGTGCATGAGTAAGCAAACTGATCGCTAATAGATGAGGGTTTATACTGTCTACGCGGTTGAGCTTTTATTGCAAGTAAACACTGAGCTACAAATGGACAGAGACACGAGAGAGTGGCCAGCGTTGTGGGTTTCTCATGTTCCGAGCATTTTTAGCAGCTCTGCGGTCACATGCTTCCTGCTCCATCGATACTTGAATTTCAGCTTGAATTTCAATTCCATAAATTCTTGTTTGATTATGGTTTCAGAAAGTCAATATTAAATAAATATATAAATATTAAACTTGTGTTTGTGATTGGCTTTAGAGTGTGTGTGCTGCTCACATGTCTGGATTACATACGTCACAACGGTCGATTGCTGCTCATTACGATGAATAAGTAGCTGAAGAGTTTGTGTTCATATTAACAATATGCTGAACAGTTCTTGCTGAGTGTACGCTAATCTGCGCTCGTATTGCTCGCAGGAGAGAACTGAGGAAGATCGTTTTCATAAATATCCCGATGAATCCCTCTGAGACATGTTTTCAAAACGTATGGGATATGGTGACTGTAAATTCTGGATCAATGTGGACCAAAGGCTCATCCAACACAGAACATGTGCAGATACTACGTGGGTTTACGTGTCCCTGATCCTTGTGTGCACTTGTGTTTCCTTGCATATTCAACCGGTTTAAATAAATATGGTGATTCCCAGATTACTCAGGAAGCCTGTTTGTGTGCCGTAAAACCTGTTATGCTAACCAGATGCTCTGGACCTACAAGACTAACCCCTCAGGCTGGTTTGCACCTCCACCAAACCTTGAATCCGGTTATGTTTTGTTTTAGCTCTCAGACGGTGAATCAATGTCTTTGAAAATTTGTCTTTTCATTCGTGAATGTTGATGTGATTCGATACCTAGGTGCGCAGGCCTCTTGTTGATGTTGAGTAAGGGGATCAGATAGTGTGCACACGCTCCCTCACTCCCTTGGACATCAATATTATGCATTACTGCACTGCATGGTCGCATCTATCATACGTGTCTTTACACTGATATGGCCGTGATTTATTGTGCATCACCCTTGGCTGTTGCATCCAGATGGATACTTGTGAGCCTATCTATGCATGTCCTTCACAGCACCTTTCGGAACCACTGGTGTCTTGTGATGCAGCATAGTAACCTGAATATTTCTTGATGCAAGTACTCCATATTACGTTTGAAATATAAGTTGACAAATTCAAAACAATCACATTACTTGAAGCGGCCATCGTGATGGGAGGACTCCTGTCACTCTCTGGGTTCTGTCATTGACAGAACAGGGGAGCAGAAGAGAAGTTATTCCATCATCCAGCCGTGGAATACCCTTCACTTTGAAGCTGCAATCTTGTCGATAAACAAGGCACCAGAGCTGCTTCTTGGCACGACATCTCTCAGTTGGAAATTTAAATGTCTGAGCTATTAGATTGGCCACATTTGTCTCAAGCAGGAACATTAAAGATCTCTAGTGCCTAATCTGTGCGTAAATAAAAATATGAGGTGCAGACACTGCTGCAAAATCATGCTTTTTTTATAAGGTATTTCAATTTTCACCATTGTTGCGAATTAGCAACTTTCAGGGAGCATCCAGATCAGCAGTGCAGCATGGAATTTATGGGATGTCTGACGCTGTTGACAGAAGAAAAATGCAGATCATGTCAAAACTTTGAACAATTTTACAAGACTTACTCAAAGCCTTTTAATCTGAGGACAAGTTTGTCTTCTTTGCTGCTAAAAACTGGGGGGAAAAAAAGAAAACCATCAATGTGTTGTGAGTCGGTGCAAACAGAAGAGTTTTGTTTTGGGAGTAAGAGCTGCTGTACAGCAGTAGAAAAAGATGCCAGCGTGAAGTAGAAAATGTTGCCCAACTTTATCCTTGAATTGATTCAATGAATGTCTGAACTTCAAAAAATACAATATGGATAATGATACCATGGTGCTGTGCAGGTACATCGCACAGATCAATGATGTCTACGAAGTACATCCCACGTCCCATTTGCTTGTATATGATCTTTATCCACAGGATAGTTGTCTTGTGTTGGAAGGAGGGCTTGACATTTTCAAGTTCGTCACACCTTCTTTGTGTTGGTAATTTGAGCATATCGGCACAAGTCTCTCGGCTGATAACACGGCAGAGTCTGCAAGGAGTGAGGCGACAAACGAAACTGCTGCCTGTCAGAGTTTATGTGAAACATACTGGTGTAATGTTGCCAAGGAAATGAGGGCGCTGGTGGTCACGCTTTAACAGGATGTTCTGTGTATCTGTGTGTGTGTGCGCGTGTGACATCATCATTGTGTTGAGTGTGTCGCTTTGCCTCACAATTGCTCAGCCATGTTGGCACCTATTTTATAGCAGCACTGACCTGCGACAGCGTTGAATGAATTACATGCCCCATTCTTCTGTCAGTGAGGTGAAAGCTGGGAGTGATTTCATCCAAACAGGTCAAATCTGAGCTCAGCTGACTGGGCGTCATTTATATTCTTCAGGTCCGATACAGGGGTCTCGAATCATATATCAGCTCGTGTTTGATTTACATTACATAAAATATATTTCAATGGCAAAAGATTGTATTTTGTGATTTATCGGCCGTAAAAGAAGACGTAAATCCTTCCGACTGTGGCGGCGCAGAATCAAAGTAGCTGATGTATGAATTCCTTTAATGTCTCTATTTCCTTTTTATAACACGACAAGACTGTAAACCTGTGAAATGGACGCACAAAAATTCCAGTTTTCAAATAAATGAACTGCGAAACACAGAGTTCTGTTTGACCCCATTCCACTGCAACATCCCAAAACAACCCAGCTTCAAAATCAGTTCTGCTTCTTGTTTGTCGATTTATCAGTTGTATTCCGGTCTTGACAGAAGCCCGTTCAATCGCCGGTCTCATGTGTGCCCTGATTTTAGAATTTGCTTCTGTGAAGTCGGCGCGCTATGTTCTCCGAATGACACTCCTGACAACCTCATTACGCAGTCAAGAAGTGCTCCTAACTGAGATTGATCAGATTCACAGCACATTCTGGGAGTCAATGAGCCCAAGTAGGCGGGACTCCGTGTGATGCCAGTTGGTTTGAAACGTAATTACCTGAGTTATAGTCGCACACAGTGCTCTCAGCAAATGTTGTTCTTCAACGATAAGGGATTGTGTTTTGCCGGCACTCTGCTGTTATTAAGGTTCAAGTCACTTGCGTCGCTCTTTCCTGACGCCGACCGACTACTCTACTTTAAATGAGTCAGGGGTTGAAGCTTGTCTGTTTTAATTAACTTGCATCCCAGTTTGTGTGGATCAATGGCTGCAGACACTGGGACTGAACCCCACAGTTACACACAGCACAGTGCATATTGGCTATAAACCTTTCCAACTGCTGAAATGGAAATTGTGTTGCATTAAAGCTTAGATCCAGTTGAAGAGCTGACATTTGTTTTGCACAATGCTCCCAGCTTTGTCTCCATTACCAGACCTCCATGTATTTTAATTAGATTTTATTATAGGCTGTGTAGTTTTGTGAACATAATGCATAATATATTTTTTTGGCTACTATTTTTGTGCTGCACAATTTTTCAGGAGCACTTAACTAGTGCTTCGAAATTAAAAACTGATAGATGGTTTTAACAGTGAGTCCTTCTTGCTCAAAACAAGGGGTTTTGTGTTATAATGTTGAGAACAGACTGCGTTGACCTAAAGAGGCCCTGACTTCTCTGTAAAGCTCCTCCTGCTGTTCTAGGTCATTGCAGGTACTATATTGAGTATACCCAGAATACCCGACCAGGACATGTAGGATATCAAAAGCTCCACCCTGACACTTTATGAGGGCTGAATATGATCTGGCATGAGGCCCCCGAGCTGCACTTTGCACTGGTGTGTTCTTCATATGCTTGTCTTTTTCCTCCTAACATTTGCTTGGGGTGCAAATGTTGGGTATCCATCTGGGATAAGAAGGAATAACTAAATGTGTCTTGCCCCCCCTGAAAAAGGTCCTAATAAGTTGATGGGTTTGCATTTCACTATGATTGTTGCTATTACAAATGTTCACCCACTATGGGAGTAATTAACATTATCCAAGTGAAACATCTTAGGAAACTCCAGAGTTTATTGCACATACCTATAGGTGTTCTCCCCTGCTCTTGAGATTTTGATCCTTTTTGCCAGGAATTCTTGGCGTGAGTGGAGTTTTCTGTTGTTGTCAGTATCGTGACTCACATTGGCCGCGTTGCCTTGTTATTAAGGAGGACTGTTATTATTATTGTTATTATTATATTTATGTTCAATCCTCATCTTTTCATGTGTAAAAGGCTTTTCTTTCTGAAAAGCTGAATAAAATGTTTCAATTTTTGGTTTGTTAGCTGCTGTTAAAGTCATGTGCTGGCATTCCCGCCACCCTGTTTTCACTGAAATTGTTGTTATACAGTATCATCACAAGATAGTAGTGTCCCTTAAAGTGACCTGGAGGTCAAAGAATGTATACTTCTTGGTGCTTAAAGAAAAGCCAAAGGTCCTCCGGTTAGTATGCAGGGTCTCAGGAGGTTAAGGCATCTCATAAACCCCTCAACCTGTCAACTTGCCAACCTCCATTAAATATTTATTTAGCAAGGTACACAGAAAAACACTTTTTAGTTGTAACAAGCTATATAGTTTTGGCTGAAGTTATCATTTTAAATCATTGTAATAATCAATAATGTTAGTGTTCATTTTAGAGTAAAGAAATTCTATTATTTCTATTAATGTATGCATGATTTGTTTAAAAATATTTCTTTCAGTGTGCAAAAGACGACTGACTCACTGTAAACAGTTCACATTTAAAAGCTAATTCCACAACCTTTTTGGTGACGGCAGCATTTTCTTCTCCTTTGTGACAGTCTAGTGTTTTCTCTCTGTTGACACCATCGTTCCTCAAAGGCACCTGCAGGAAGTAGGACAGTCTGCACACTGCTTATGTAAACAGAGTAATTCATTGTGGATGGGATGACCCTCTCCTTGCTTTGGCTCTGAAGTGAACTCAGATTCAGGAATATAACTGATGACTGCGCAGATGATGTAGTACCACGACGACATGCTTCTTGTCGGAAGCTGATCTCTTTTGTGGTTCAGTAATGCATGTTTGTTCATGTTGGGCGTAAAAACGGCCTGTTATATTTGCAGACATGGTTACAAAAGCAGTCCATGCATGGTTCACGCAAAGTACTTATGAACCAGTTTGGTCAGCAAAAATAAACGTGTTTGATTTTTCATTTTAATGTTAACATTATAGAAGACTGAGTGCCAGGCACCATTTAAATTTTCTACCCAATTGAGCAAAGTTATTGCGGACATGCCAGTAATTACTCAGTAACCACTGGCATGTGGGTAATGAGGCCAAAGCTTTTTTCCTCCTGAAACGCCCTCCGTCTCTTTTGGAGGAACATAGGGTGTTGCCTGGTCAAGCTCTCTTTAGCCTGCTTCTGCCCCAGTGCCACCCCCCAGATGATCTCCTCCACCCCATACCAGGTAAAAAAAAAAAAAAAAACTAGTACGGAACGTAGCGCAGCCAATCAAGAAGTCGGGGGGAACGTTTTGTCTTTTGCTGAATTGGTGACAATAAGCAGCTGCCTCCATTCCACGCAGTCCTCACGCGGTCCGTCTCTTCATATGTCTGGCCAAAATGTGCAATTTTGAGTTCCGTTAGCAACAGCCATCAGTCATTACGATGCTTTTTTTCGTGATTTTTCTTTCCACCTCCATGATGCCTTATGTGTTATCCGTTTGTGCTGATGTTTCCACTTTGTTTCTATACTTTTGATCAGGTGATATTTCATCTTAAAAAAAGAGAACATTTTTCTGAAGACGTGGTGGCTCTTGTTTAAGCCACGGCGGACCTTCGAGCTAGTTTATATGTGGGGAAGAAGCACCTAATCTCCAACCTCCCCGCCAGTGAACATTAACTTACAGCATTTAGCAAAAATAACTATGAATTTATTGGGTTTCTGTAAAGAGTCCTGGACATTTTCAAGGTGTAAAACGCTTTTATTTCCACTCTTGGCCGTTGAAGTCTCATTGGTAGTCTGGACACGCAGTCCAGTGAGCAATGTATGTCCTGTGACCTTATAAAAGGAGTCTGACGATGACCCTGCTCCCTGCTGTCTACACAGAGCTGTCGTGATGTGTGTCTGCTCACTCTTCTCCCCCCCCCCGAATATTGTCACACATTTGTGTTCTTGTATGAGATCTGCGATGCCAGTCAGCTGTTTCAAGCTGCAGCGTGTCCAAAGTCTTTGATTCAAAAGGAGGTTATGAGTAAAGGCAGGAGAAGCGTGGAGAAGCATGGAGATACTAGACATTTCCATTCTCTCTGTTGTTTTACTCATCCATCGCCACCGCACTAAAAATAGGATGAGAGAGATGGCGCAGAGTGTGTGTTGAGTCAAATGTATTTCCATACTGTGATTAAAGAGTCTAGAGTGCAGCAGTCAGTATGTTTGAATTCCTAAATCTCATTGCAGCTTGGGCTGTACAGAAAAGCAAATATGTTCTTCATGGCCGGTTTGATATTTGTCCTAGTCCTTTGAGACTCATCTAAATACAGCGCTGTTGTTGACTGCCGGGGAAAACTTCCCTCCAACCTGCACTCGACTTCCCTGCACAACAAAGGAAACTAGCTGGTTTTATCCCATGCGAAAGGCCGCCTCGAGCAAACAGTCATGTTAATAACTTAATAATTGAAGCCAAAGTCCACTCCTGCAACCTGCTTGCCTTTATTTGTGCAGTTGCTATTTGCGTAACCAGGAGCAGTCACATGTCCACCTTGTGCCGGCTATATTAAATTATCTAAATGTTTGTGTTCCAGCTGTCGCCCGGCCCGGCGAACATGGGTAACAGTCTTCTCCATGGGGATGTGAAAGTGAATTGGGCCATTCACCGGTCCCATGATATCTAAACGTGTTTCCACAGTTTCTTCATTCAAATGGAAAGTCAGCGGGTGAAGCACAGTAGCAGTCCTTGTCTACTCTTGTTTGCACACAGGCGGCGACACATCTTGGTACATGAAGGCATCATTTGCTTTAGGTGGCACTTCAATTTGCTCTTGATATATTTAAAAGTGAGTTCACTTTGACCCAAATCATCCACCCCATTGGTCAAGAATAAAAAAGGAAATAAAAAGTGAATATTCTTTTTATAGTTTTGAAAAACTATGCATGTGAGTCTTGTTAGTGGTGCTGCATCTCGCTTTGTCTTCTTGTAGACTAATGTTGAAGTGTGGAGGTGTGAGTGAGTGAGAATCATACAGTGTGTCTGGGTGCCTCTAGATGTTAATAGCTTTGTATCATGATCAACAGTAAGCAGGGTTTTAGCTAGGCTTTTGAAACAGGGCGTCCAGAACCCCGCCCCCAGGACATAACTCCGCCCCCGGCCCGTTCCTCTTCCTATGTGTCATGTCTTTGACATAACACCTTGCTTTGTAAAAAGAAAAAAAGAAAGAAGCTGTAAACATCTATTTGTACAAAACTTTATAAAAGATGCAGGGCTCTCCTGGGCAGTTGTTTTACTTAGCTGACCCTGATAATTAAAAAAAAAAACCTTAAAAAAAACGAAGAAAAAGATTCGTTCTCTTACTACAAGCTATCGCGGCAGCAGTTTTGTACACCTTTTATATATTCATGCAAGATAAGCATACAGTTGTATAAGCTGTGTATACATAATATTTGCCACTTCATTAAATAAATAGATCCACTTGAATTTTATTACCTCTTAAGCTCTTTTTCTCGCATTCAGCAAACACTATGTGACTCCCCATGCCAAAAGAAGATAGTCCTCCTATTACAAAGCTTTCAGTTAGACACCTCATCAATGACAGCACTTCCATGCTGCGAGTGTTGCAACAAGATGTGGATAACCGCAAGATTTTGCCGGTAAACAAACATGGTGGCCACAATGGCCAAGCCATAGCTGCAAAAGGGTTGGGAGTTGCTGAGTTTACCAAGCACACTGTCAGTGTGATGACACTCCGACTAGGGCATTATAATTGGAAATTTAGGGTGCCCTGCTGAGAAAAACTGGGCGTCCTTTTTTTCATGTTTTGCCGTTCTGGTTGTCCCTGGGAAAAGCCTAACAATACGTGCTACACACAGACACGTGCAAGCAATGCAACTGTGCAAACCCCAAAAAACATGAAGCACAACCAAGCTAATAATATTCCCCTTTCAAGAATGGAATCCTTATTTTGTTTTCTCACCATCACTTGGAACAAAGTGCAATCTATTGTCAGTCAGATTGTCACTTTGATTCCCACCCTGAAGGTTGATGAAACACGAGGGACGTCAACATCAGACTGGGATGTTCCCTCACCAGGGATAGTCAGGTTCTGGTCAATGATAGACGAGCCCTAAGATGCACACATCAGCGGAATCATTCACTTTAAAGTGAGTGGTATCTTTTTTTTCCTACGGAATAGTTTTTATTTCTTGCCTTGAGCAGTTTCTTTTTCTATTTTGTTACCACATTTAGTCTTAGAGAAAGTGCTTTCCACAATATCTGACATACGTGACCGTGATAAGGAGGCAGGTTCCCAGGGCTACAGCTCAGTCTTGATGCTGCCGTTGCCTGGGTAACACTTAGCACATTCAAAATGTCCTTTTTCCTACTGAGAATCGAAGGTTATCCATCTCATTGGCTTCTTATGCAACCGTCCCCTCCCTTGCTGTGTCAAGCGTTTGCACCTGCTCACTAAAATGAGTTTGTGCTTCCATTTCTCTCAATAATATTTTAGCCTGATTTGAAAATGTTTGCTGGTCAACTCCTCATTGAAGCCCAGCTCTCATATTTGAGGAGGAAAAATTGCTGGATTATTATTTGTGGTGTCAGAGTTCTCTCCTTTCCCAGAGTCTGACCTTTTACATTTACTACGTCTTCAATTACAAACAGATATTTGATCTGTTGCTCACCTGAAATATTGATGAGCTCTTTAATGAAGCAGAAGAGCAGTTCAGTGAAAGTTCTCATGTTTCATTCCAGATAGCGTTTCGCGCATGGCGTCTGTCCTCTTGTTAATAATAAACTTAAATATTATCAGCAGCTTGTGTGTGGAGGATCAGTGGCAGTTCCAGAAAAATCTGACAAGATGCCTCACGAGTGGCACCACAAGTTTCCTGTTATGTTGTTGTCAAAGTGCCCTTGGTTTTCTTATGTCACGATGAAAAGACTGAGCTCTGCTTTTAAATATGTATCAGTCTAAAGCAAGAGTGTGAGGGCCACATGCAGCCCTTTGCCTGAATTTACCCAGCCTTTTTTGTTATTTAAATTAGATTACATTTACTTTAATTTTGTACTTTTGATTTAACATTTATATTTCTTTCACCTTATTTGTATTTTTTCACGACATACATGTAATTTAGTGTTTTATCTTAACCCCAGCTGAGTAAGTTATTAAACTCACAATACTTCATTTATTATTATCACTGCTTGCAGATAGAATTTCAGAAGCACCTCAGTCAGCAGTGCGCATTGCTGCCGATGGTGTATCGATGACACCATGTGTTAAATTTCACTGCATGGGATCACGCGCAACTCATAGTTTGCTTCGAAAGAAGAATGGATGCGTGTGACTCTGCTAGTTCACATTACACTCCTGTGTATGTTGTTGTGGGTACAAGAGATTATTAACTTGGTAATTCAAAATGTTTAATGGCAAGGGCTTTGTTGTTGGCTGGAGTCCCGAGGGGTGCTTGCTCGAACATGTAAGGTGAAGATCTTGCTGAGTCAAATGACAAGCCCATAAAAACAAGATTGATGTTGCCAACTCGCATTACTGCATGAGCTCAACATGAGGCCTTAACTGAGCTTCTGTGTTGTGATGATGATTTATTCTAGCTGATAGCTGATGTGAAAAATCGTGTTGAAAAATCTAACCTGTCATGCTAAAATGGGAACTTGCTGTGTAGAAAGGAAATATTTTAAATAACGTACCGTGGAATCCTTCTCCGATCATGTCAAAGCTTTATCACTGCAGGGACCCCCCTGAGCTGAGATTTTGATCCCTTACAGTGAGATGCCACCCACGCTGGGAAACTCACTGTGGTTTTCAGCTGTTTTTCTTGATGTGTAGTCAATCATAACTCACAATGACAGTGTTAGCCTTGTCATCATTTAGGAGGGTGAGGATCTTCAACTGTGGTTCCTCCTCATCTGTGATCATTCACGCCTCTGTGGCCATGTACGCCTTGCAACAGCCGATTATCCCTACACAGATGCAGAGCTCAAAATGTTTTTCTTCAACCATATCAGCATCGAAGCCCGGTAATGCCCCTCTTTTTTGGAACCATTTTCCAAGGGAAAACGAGACAGTATGTAAAATGACCTACTGAAAATGTTCAATGTTGCATTCAAGACTGTGCTAATACCAATAGGGGGGCGCAGAAGGCATTTCGGTTCATGATTTATTTATTTTTTTAAATGGCTACTGTTTTATTTGAATAATAGACTTTGTGTCGTTGTAATCTGTGTTAAGTTCTTGCTCTGTATATGCTCTGGTCTCACGCTCTTGACTACAACATTAGCCACACTGGCAAAAAGGAGGTGATTGGTCAAATTAAATGTGAAAAAGAGGCTTTATTTCATTTTTTTAGTGTGTTCTCTACTTTCCTCTGTGATTCTTTTCACTTCTAGTTAATCATTAGTGGTAATAACAACTGTTCTAATAATGAATGTGTCCCTTCTGCTGTGATTTAATAAACCCTTGTGTAGTCATGTAGCAATGTGCCATGGAGAACTTATTTATGGCTTTCTCTGGTGCTAAGCTTCAGTGCTAATGATTACACACGTCAAAGGCTTGGACTCACACTCACGCACACAGGCTAATAAACGCTGAGATTATGTGTCTTCTTGGAAGCTTGTAGGTTCTCTGTGTGCCTGAGCTTTCTCCCCCTCACACCCACACTTTGCTCTCTGTTCTGCTGATCATCAACTTCATCTGAGTGATGGTGACAATATGTTTGTGCCTTCTCCTGACCAGGCAGTCTCTAAAATGGTGTGTTCCCTCCATATCTGAAGCATCTCTCCTTCACTTTGTCCTGGCGACCGCGTTATTAAATCCCCTTTTGTCCTTCCTTCCTTTTTCCACTTGCAATATCTTCTGATTGGCGAGACGCGGTATCTGTCCTTTTTGAGAAGGTGATGGAAAAGTTTGATAAATGTTATTGAACTGTCTTTGTTGTGTGTTGTCTATGCAACACACAAATAGCTGGTTTTACTGCGTATATCTGACTATGGTTTTGTTGAGGATGATTCGGGTTATATTTTCTTACAGTGATACAAAGCTTACATTGTACTGTATTTTGTGATATGTGACAGTTATCTATTGAGGCACCTTTTTAAACTTTGTGTCTTTTCATTTTTTAATCCCAATTTCTCCATTTCTCTCATTATTTCTAGCATCTACCCTATATTTCATTGTAATACTTTCAAATGTATATCTTCCAATTTGTCCTTTTTTTAAAGCTATTTTTAGCATTTACCACAATAACCAGCTAAAACACCGGCCAACCACTAACCTTGTTTCATGCTTGTTGCTGATCCACAGCTGCTGCCAGCCTGACGTCCAGCTTTTGTTTACGTGTCTTCAAGGCGTCCCAAATTCGTTTGGGAACATGTTCAATGCAGCAACCAGTCAAAAACACGTTCAATAGTATGTGGCAAACATTTATTTTCCGACCAAAATCAAACTGTAACAATTTGGTAAAAGAAAGGAGTAATACTATCAATATACTCAAGGGTTGTCGGTTTAATCCAGATCCATTGTTTTTTTTTTTTTTAAGGTCTGTCTTTATGATGCTGGCACAATTTATCCCCAAACTTTTATTGCAAGACGTTGTTGTGCAACTAGAAATTTTCACTGCAGGTGCTCTTGCACTTAATGTAGTTATGGCACACGAACGGCTTTGTGTATATCAAGAATAGTGAATAAAAAAATAACACAATTTGATTTTGGGATTAATGCATTCAAGGTTCAACCTGGTATCTACGCCACACCATCATAGTTTTTGCAAACCATGCTTCCCAAAATGTACAACACTGAGAGGGGGGTTTATCGTTATCAAGGTGAACAAGCCCAATTATCGTGATATTGATTTGACGGCGTATTGCGCCAACACTAACACTATGTTTTTTCCCTCAATATTTGTTTCAAAATTCACTTATTTGCAACAATGTGATGTACAAACAAGCAATGATAATTGATATCAAAGTCCTGCCAAGCTGAAACTTTCAATTAAAATCCAATAGATTTTTACGTGGCCACATGGTTTAATTCATTGCCCACTTCGGCAACAGTGAGAGAACAGGCGCCTTTGTAAATGTGTGAATTGTTTTATAGTTAACATGAGCTTCTGCTACTGTACACATGAGCTGACTCTTGCTTGTTATCTTCTGTTTCAAGGTTGCTTTTTTTTTTAAACCGTCCAAAGCACCGGTGTCAAACTCACGTACTGTAATAGGTTAAGGCCAAACTAAACGTATCGGTTTACAGTTGACACAATAGAGTATGAACAGAATGTGATGTCAGTCTGCACATCCATATGTGGAGGTTAAATTTAGCATTATTCTTTCTGTGCTCACCGTGCTCCCTTCCCTTCACATCATTTTTTTCTGCTTCTGGAAGTAATATTCCATCTGCTGGCCATATAAAAGGTTGGGTGGCCACATATGGCCCCTGGGCCTCGAGTTTGACGCGCCTGCACTACACCTTCAGGACAAAATGACACCACCCTCCTCAATAGTCAGTGACTTTCATGCTCATAAAAAAAAAAAAAAAAAACAGAGGAAAAGAATCCAGGAATAATTTGCTGCTTGATGGAACATTTTTTGAGAGAACACCTTTCCTCTCATCGTCCTCCTGACTGACTGTACAGTGCCGTAGACGCCTGACGACGAAGCCTCTTTGTTGCTGTATTCCATTATGAATGAAGGCAGTTTCCAGCCCACACGTTCATCTCTGCTGCAGCTCGAGACAGCGAGTTGTCAGCCCTGCTCACTGCTCTCCTCCTTCTTGACCCTCTTTGCGTGAATAAGTGTTTCCATGAAATCGCACATGTAATTGCATCTCGTCTTGTGGGTGTGACCGCGTTTCTCCGATGATAAATAGTGAAGGCAGAGTGCATCGCCGTGAATCCCGTTGACTTGCTCAAAAGTGATAAACACAACACGTATGCGGTGTAAGACGCGTTTGTAGCTGCGCAAAGGCAACTGTCACGAATGGAACACAAGTTGTTTAGCGGCTGCTCACAACAAATAACTGCTGCAAAAGAACTCACTGAGCCATCCGCTGACAACATTTGAGCTGGAAATACATTTCTCCCATCATTGCACTTGCATAATCGACTTATCACCAAGGGCTTTGCATGTTACTGACTCCAGTGCGAGTGTGTGATTGTAATTCTAAAAATGTGTTGTTCTACATAGAGACTCTGCAGGAGTCCCTGAAGCTGGAGTGTAGCTGGCTTGTCCAGTTTTATTTCTGTGTCAGTGTCCGCCTCTGTTTTGATTTGTAAATCGTTGCTAAGTGACGTGGTGTCACTCTAGAGCTGTGGTTTCCATATGTAAATCACAAAGTGCAGTGAAACATGAGCGCAAGCTTCGGTCAGGTGTTCAATAAAAGCATTTTGTCTTCCACCCTTTTGCATGAGGAAGCTCAAGAGAGCCAAGAAAGACCTGCTCCCTGAGATATCCAGGAGGGCATCACATCCTCTTGGCCACCAGGCTAGGTCATATTGTATCTATCCTTGAGCCTCTGCCTTTGAATGCCCGTCCATCATCATCATCAATCAATCTCAGAACACCTCTAACTACCGTAGAGCTCTTCTCCTTGACTTGATGACTCTGATTGGCCATCGGTCAATACGGCTGGCCCCTCTTTTCCCTGCATGAGCAACCACAAGGTAACTGTGCTTAATGTGTCGGAAATTTCATTTAACTATCGCTATTGCTCCTCTCTATGGGCTGGTGATCGCCTCAAGCTCCGCCACTTTTCACTACCGTCCCGGCAACAGATTGTGTTTGTAAGGTATGAGGATGAGGGGTCAGTCTAGTGACCTCTGTAAATAAGGATACAAGTCTCTTCCGAGCGGACCTACAAGATGAGCTTGGTACAGCTATGCAGTCAATGACTGTCCAATCCTTACCTTAGGGAGGCTGCTTCTTCACTGTACTTCTCATGTCCTTGAATGCCCCGTCACATATCTGTCACACATTTGTGGCCCGAGATATGGGAAGGTTCTCCCGGCAACCCTCATCAGGACTGAGTCGTGGTTAACTGAAGATGTATGTAGAATACCCTCTGCACTGCTAACACGTCTTTAATGCATTCAAGTCTTTCTAATCCGAGGTTGTGACACGAGTGCAGCGTCTGAATTTAAGAGGCCCGCACATTTCATGAGGGTGACAAGGTGATCGAGCCAAGATTTTACTGGCGTTTCCTATGGTGCTGCTTGTATTCCAATTTATTAGACTGCTATGACAAAATATTTCATAATGGAATAATAGAAATGGTGAGTTTTGACTTGTGTCTCAGCTGTTTTGTCACAGTGGTGCAAATGGTAAATCCAAGGAGACAGCCAGGATGAATCAAATAAATTGCAGTCAACACAAATGTGTTGATCTTGAGCGCATGTGTGGAGGACTTTTGGGATGCAGTAAACATGAAGATCAGATAGCAGAGGCCTCTTTAAATGCACAGGCGAACACTGACATCTACTTAACAGAGCGTCCTGGACGTTCAACAAATTTGTGCAGCGAGCTGTGGAACATGAGGAGACATCTGACTCTTGGAGCTGCGTGCTGACGGCCAGGATTACTCTGGTTTGGGTGAGGAAAATGTGCAGTGGTGACAAAATGCCGTCGTCAGATCCGGCTGGGGGGGTTGAGACAAACCAATTGAAGCTTGACTCAACATAAAACATAAAACAATTGCCTTATTTTTAGAATTATTTTTTAAAGATATAAACTGCCAGCTGATGGACACACACTGTTTCACATTGCACTGCTGGGTTTGTAAACCAAAGCTCATCTAAAAGTTGGTGGGAATCAAATATGTTGCAAGGAGCTGAGGTGAGGAAAAGTCTGACTCCCCCTGTTTGAACTCCAGTTGTGTAGTCATGGGTGCAGGTGTCAAACGGCACGCTGACAGGCTGCAGTGCCTCAAGAGCTTTGTGTTGTGCTTGAGAGGATACTGAAGTTTGACATGGGTGCAGACAGATCTGTGGGAAGTAACAAGCTCAACACGGTGTAGTCCGTCAGTCAATACTGGGCAGCCACTGATCGCTTATTTTGGAGGTTCACTGAATGCACCAGGAGTCGCCCAAGTGAATATTTAAAGGTTTGGTTTATTCAAAGGTCAGCAATATACAAGCCTGACATTTAAACATGACGTAGCATTTACATCCACGCTTGTTAGAGGCTGTGATTGTGAACTCTGATTTCCTACTATTTCAGAATCAGTCTTTGTTTGACTGATGCTTCAATAGAAGTGATGCCCCACCCCCAGGGATTGGTTGGTGGACTACCCTAACTAGCTGGGACCAAGCCTCAAACATTTTCCACTTTCATTTAGATTGATATAAGTTTTAAGGACAGAACTCCGATTTGTTTTATTCGCCCACCTGCTGTCGATAACCTGTATCAGCACCGTCCCAGGGTCAGGGGTCGGGGGGCAGGTTGCCAGTCTCTCTCATACACCGATGATGGCTCACACTTGCAGACAATGTTTTTGGTATGTGGCTAAAAATATGCTCCTCCTCTGAGCTGTGCTGTTCCTAGCTAACTTTATTCCCTCGCATAAGTTAGGCCTGTTCTTGTTGAACTACTTGGCAGTGGACCACAGTTAAAACGCAGTGGCTGCACCTTCTAAATTAAGTGAAACGATCTAAAATCGATTTGCTTTCTCCTCAAAATTAAGGGATTCTAAAGTGTATTGGCGAGTGGATGAGTTAAAAACCTTCAGTCGTCATATTATTAAATGAAAGGCTTAATATCTTTTTGTTTGCTTTTTGGTATCCTGGAATAAGATGAACCTGATTCATGCCCCAAATCTCTGGCAGTTGCTTCGTACAAAGCAGAAGTTGAAGTGAGGTAAAAAGAAGAATCGGTGTCGTCCCCTGTTGTCTTTTGCCTATGAAGCAATGTTTTCAAGAGCTACTCCAGCAGCTGGGGCTTCAGCGTCAGGGGATCGGGGTGTGTCATGAGTCTGTTTTCGTTCTGCCGTGCTTCGACTTGGTATCTAGTGAGAGCAGCTGTCGTCCTCTTTTAACAATCTAATCAACAGAAATAGACAGAGTGGTATCTCGCTGCGTCAGAGGACGAGTGAGGTAACGTGCGCACGTCTCGTGTTGGGAGGCACAAGAAAGACCACAACTAGTTAAGCTGAAGAGTCAACTGACTTTTGCACAGTCATTATGAATGAGTAAAACGCCTAGAAGAAGAGCTAAAAACTACATTTGCATGCATACGTAAAAACAGCCTCTCAAGATAGTGGAATCTAATAACCAAAGATGGCCGGAAGTTACTAGAGAGATACATTTCCAGAATATTGCAAATAATAATCCTTGACAAAGCCAGGAATAATGACTTCAATGTAGTAAATATGGAGTCATAAAACCCCATGATACAATAAGAAAGTGAATCCTCTGATTCAAGCTGTGGGCACAATTGAAAAGTACAAGACTATTACAAGGTTGCATTTCTGGATGTGCAAATTTTGACCCGACTTTTGACCCACAGCTGTCAGACGTTCATTCTCGTGGCCAGTGAAAATAAATAAAATGAAATTGATTTAATTCATTGTGCCATTGAGAAATGATAAAGTGTGAAAAACGAATACTAGAAAATGAATTACTTCATGGCATTCAAAAATAAACGAATAAAAATAATAAATAAATAAATGTGGGATGCAATTCTAAAAAAAATCTTCAAAATACTTCACAATTTGTTCAGGTAAAGTGTTTACAACTCCTTCTGAATGCTCATACACTGCTACTACTGCTAAGTTCTGTGTGAATGTACAGTAAGAGATCTAAAATAAAGTTATTTTGAATCTATGAAAGAGATACACTGGCAAAAAAATGATATGTGAACAAAATTGTACAAAGTTGCGGCAGATTTAGTGAAACAGTCTGAAAAATGGAGCAGAGAACGTCAGGTTAAAAATTATACATAAAAAGTACAGTCAGGAAAAAGCTGATCCCCACCAACGCTTTGATTGTAGCAGCAGCAGCAGTGTGATGACGCTCCAGCAAATCATTTCTATAAACGCTACTCCATCGAAGCGACTCCACTCTCGACAGTTCATGACACTTTTTTTTTTTTTTTTTTTTTGAAGCACACAGCTCTCTCAGGGATTGACTCTGCTTGTCTGACGTGACACAGATAAGAAACAGGCAATAATCCTTCAGTGACTTGATTCAGAAGACCAAGGTCTATTGCTTATCTTAATGTTACCCAGTATATTGCTCTTTATTGCCACTAACCTGCACGACGGGTCGCTGGTTGAAATGAATCTTTTATAATCCACTGTGTTATCGTGCTAGCTAACCGTCGGTGACATTTGTTTACTATGACTCCTTTGTTTGACTGATTATTTATCAGCGGAGGAACTCAAATAACCTGACTCCTGTCCTTGTTTGTGAAGTGGAATCTACCAAAGCTGACACGTTGGCGAAAGGTAATTGTGTGTGTAATAACATGTCGGGCGAGCGGGTATTAAGCTAGCGGTCGGTCATTGATTGGAGCTCAAAGGACAGCGACAGCGTGTCGGCCGCTTTTGTGAGACCGCCGTCCTTTTCTGATTACCCCTGATGGGATCGTGTCGGCCGCTGGTTTGAAGACAGCACGCTGCTTTAGCAGGTTAATTCTGTCACCTCAGTGCCGGTCTGGATCTGTCTCCCCTGTATCCAGGCCTTCCTTCCGCTGGGTCGCTGGGCCTACCCTTCAGTCCTCTTTCAAAAGTCAACTCAAAAACCCACCAGCTTCTGACTGTAAAGCATCTTTGAGTACCTGAGAAAAGCACTAAATAAAACCAATGTATGATCATTATTATTTATTAAGTATTACTTAAGGTCAGGCCTTTTTTATCCAGCCTGCAGTCCCAAATGTTTAGTCTGACCATTGCAGCTTCAGATGTTAACCACATTTCACGTGATCTTGTGAGTTAAATTGAAATACAATTGTGCTAGTAATTTCGATTCTAACTGCTATTCACAGATATATTTTCTGTTCCATTAAGGAGAAGCCAGATGTGAATGCTAGTTAAAGAGAAATTTATTTTATTGTTTAGTTGAGTCAGATAATTTTTTTTGAAAAGGCGCCAACCGCCTTTTGGCCGTTGCACTGAAGTGTCGGGTTTCCTCCAAACTGGCTATTTTTGCTGCATACGTTTCTTGGTTTCCTTTATAACACTGAGCTAATGAAGCTCTGAATCAGCGCTGACATCATTCCTGGCCCACAGTTTTATGACATAAAGGTCACTTTCTGAGAGTAATGGTCTCTCAAATTTAGAGGATGGAATTTTGTTCCGGGGAACAAACGATGTTTTAACGCCACGGATGAGACGATTATCGATCACATTTGTTCACGTCATCTTTTTCTGGGATAACTAAGAGGTTAGATCCTTACCTCTGCGGAGGCGTCTTCGACATGCTAGTATAGTGAGGGAAGGATGGAGTGTGAGATTGAAAGATGCAAAGAATGAGCTGAGCCTGAAAGGTAAACAGTTGAGGTCAGTCCTGCCACACCTGTGGTTACAGGCTTAGGTCACCCATGAAAGGCTTGTGGTTGGTACATATGCTGTGCTCCTTCACATCTCTGTAGAGCTGGGTAATCTTAAGATGGCAATGAAAAATCGTGGAAAATTTCTGATCGATCTGAATTATCGTTGTAACCCAGTTAGTCAATTGAACATTGACTCGTTGACACCTCTCCTCCCAAGTTGACAGTTCAAAATATAGCATGTGACATTAACATTTGTTAGTGTGACATTTATTTTGCTGATCTACTGTATTTATTGTTGTCTTTTGAATCTCTTGCTCAGGATCATGGTGTCTGTTTTTAGCATGAGCCACCAAGGTCACCAATTCCAACACGGCATGTTGTCGGTTCCTGTGACTCCATCTCAGTGTGCTGAATGTAGATTGTTGTTATATTTATATATATTTTTTTTTATTGAATTTGCTTCTATGAGTGCGCTGCTATATTTTTACCTCTGCCAAGGCAGATATGTGTTCACAAAGGCTTGAAAAGTAATGGACGGATTTGGATTATATTTTCAGGCAATGTGTGAAATGGGTCTAGAAACAATTGATGACATTCTATGAGTGATCTTTTTAGATCCAGGAAATTTTGTTTTTCCTTTTCTAATTGACATTTTCCCTCTTTTTTATCATTACTGCAATCTTAATATGCTTTTTTTGTTTAATGCCAAACATTTTCTTTTTTTTAATTTAATGTCAAACAAAAATAATTGTAGTTTCTATACTTTTCATTTTGCATTTGCCTTGCATTTTGAATATAATTTATGAAAAAAATGAAAATAACTGAGATCGAATGACTCATCCCTAATTCTGTGGATGGAGAGGTCTTCCATGTATGTCTGTGGCCTAAGAGACTCTGCAGAACATATGCTCTCAGTTGTCTTGGGAAGGCCGTGTTACTATAATAAGTCCGTTCTTCTCTCATTACATCTTCTTGAAGATGATTTTTAGTAGGTGGCAGAACCTGTTTTGGGGACCTGATGTGGAGTTAAATTACCTTCCATCTTACCAAGAGTACAAACTAGCTTCCTGTCTTCTTCTTCAGCTGTGCTGAAAAGTTTCACTCCCCTCACTACTCCCTCCTCTCTTTCGCTTGAACTGCATCTCTCACCTTGAGTTGTCAAACCAGCAGACTTCCCCCTAATAAACTCATTCGTAACTCTGTCCATCTTCATCACCGAGGCGGAAGAGTATCACTCTTTCTTTGGAGTACACCAGCCTCTCTGGGGTTTTATTTTGCAATATTATGCAGTTTGTTGTTCTGAAGTGCATTTTTCAAACCTGACCTTTCTGTGGTTATTGCTTACGAGTGCGCCTCAGCTGAGCGCAGGTGTTTGAAGTGCATGCCGCGTAAAACGGATCCATATTTCTCCTGAATAGAAACGTTACATTCAGTGTGTGCTGTGAATCTTGCTGAGTGGTTGTTTAAGAGTTCCTGGTCTCCCTTGTTTACCTTCACCCTCTGTCACTAACAGCAACACACGCTCCCCCTGGCGTGACAGCGGTCAGTAGGGGCAGGCTTTATTCACGACTGATGGTCACAGACGAAAGTGCTGGACTCGCTTTGGTATTTATCGTGTCGTGAGCGCACGCGTAACAAAGTTTGTGCCGCTGAAATGCAGCAAAACTGCTCATGGTGCCAATTTCACACGCCGTTATTTTAATCCTCTCTATGGTTGTAGGGTCATGTGTGGGTGTTTTGCATTCTGCCTTTGTTTTTGCATGTGTGCAGCTTGCTAACATAATGTTTCTGTCTCCTCAGCAGGAGGTACTGTCTGCTCCTTTCACCCGCCAGAATGTCAGGAGAGTACACAGCCTCCGGTCGGCAGCCCACCCCACACTCTTCAGCCATCCACCCACCACCCTGTCTCCACAGGTTAGTGTCGTCATGTGTGTGTTCCAATTCACGTAACGGCAAGCATGTAATTGTTATTCCAGCTGTGCATGTCTGTGTGCTGCTCACTGATGTGGACCCAGCAGCACTGTACATTGACAGCCGAGCATAATCAGCTTTGTCAGCGTTCTCTTGATCCCCTCACCTTGGGGGGGGAACAGGCTTTTTTTTTCCCCAACATGACACACGATGTAAATGGGGTCCAAGTCCCATATTTATTCTCATCTAATGACTTTCAGATGAAGACAGATGGCTTCATTTCTTGATGGCGGGATTTAAATCCAAAATGTAATGAAGCTATAAAGTAGTTTTACCCGTCTACCGCTCATGTTCCGTGGTGGAATTATGAACACAGCCATGTTACTAATCATTCATGCGGTTATAAGACACTCTCCGAGACCAGATCATGTTCTTGCTAACATAAATAATCTTCACGAGTAAATGATGGATTTCGCAGTTTATGTACATGTACGTTGGCTTTTCATGCTGTTTATCACTCCACACACTAGTCTCTGTGTGTTCTCTTGAGCTCAGATGCTGTTTGAGGAAATTATTTATTTATGTAGAAGGAGAATGTGTTTTCTGACTCACCTTCTTAAACAAAGGCCTTGCAGAAGCTCATACCGACATAATAAAAACCACATTTAAGATTAAAAAAGATTGTAGAATAGCTGTTGTATCTCAAAGCAAAACAAAATACAGTGGTAGATCTGTTTTCGAACGTCCCGGACTTCGAACAAATCGGAGTTCGAACAAAAATTTTGAGATTTTTTTGCTTTGGATTTCGAACGAAAATCCAGAACTCGAACGCCCCCCGAAAAAGCTGGAAAAAACATAACGTGCGCGGACCGATCAGCTGACCCACGATGCGCTTTGTTATTGTGTATAACGCAGCCGTGCAGACGTGTCCCGTTAGCTCCATTTACTGACTGTTTTTTCGTCCTATTGAGGTGTAAAACCTTTCCTGTCTCCACACTGGACCGTGGTAGAGTGTCACAGGGGAGGTGCTCGCTCTCCACACCTCCGAGGCTGGAGCGCACACTCCAGGGTTTGATGTCCTGTTGTGGGCTGGAGCTGGGACAGGGATGAGGCGAGTCTGGGACAGAGCGCTACTTGGTTTATGACTTTGTCACAGCCAAACTGCACAGAAGCGCACATTCAGAGCTGGACACGCACCGGGCACCTCTTCACTTCTGTAGAGACGTCACTCACTCGGCAACCCCTCCCACATGCAGCGGCCACACACATAGAGGAACAGCGCACCTGCAGCAGACGCTCTACATTCACTCCTACAAAAGCCTGTTTTAAGGCTTGGAACGCATTCTTTCTTTTTCCATTCATTGTAATGGAAAAATCGATTCTGATTTCGAACTACCTTCTCGAATGGATTGTGGTCGAGAACCGAGGTACCACTGTACCACTGATGTTTTTATCATGAATCTCTAAATATAGATATATGTGATATCAAGTTTCTGCTACTCTTTGACTGGATATTGGCTCAATAGTGTTTCAGTGAGAGCTATTCCCATGCGGATGGAGAGCTCTGTGTGGCAGAAGCCTTGACAATTTGCTGCGTTCAGCTCAAACACAAAATGAAAAACACATCCTTGTTTAGAAGGATGTCCAAAAAAACCCTTCCCATATTGAGAGGGTGGTTCACAAGTCATGCATCCCTGATCGTATGGCGGTGTAAGAAGAACTGGACCAACAGACCTTTTAGCTTATTAACTATTGTAGCGTTACATGCTGTTGCATTACCGCTGGCTATAACTTGAATTATATATTTGATTGTTAATAATGATTATAATAGGGAGGAACTTCTCTCTAGAAAATATATTTGGTGTTCAACAGTGTTTTCTTTCCCATACAGCCTGTCATGGTGTTCACTAATATGTCCTGGAGCACATCATGATCTTTATCTCTGACTTTGTCTCTATTTTGGAAAAAGTTTATCAATTTATTTTCCCTATAAGCAATTATAATTTAAATATCATACAGCCTTTTGGTTTACACAATATATTTGTTTTCATTCATAAACAGAAAATTACAATTCGTACCAATTAGACCACTATCGTCTGCGATTCGGGGTTGTTAACGTGCACAACGGCGCCACTTTGATCGACGTGACAAATAAATCTATTCAAATGTAGTTCAAAGTGCCATTGTTCAAAGCAGCTTCACCATCTGTGTGCTGTTGACGGAATACGTTAGTGCCGCTATTAAGCCTTGATATTGCTGTCGAATCATGAGTCTCACAAAAGGATGTGTGGATGGAATACTGTGTTGGGCCTCCATTTCAATTGCTTGCTAACCTGCTGGATATTTATCTGTTGGGACTGAGAACATTAGAATACAACGCTCTGCTGTCAGGCTGCCCTGAAAGTTGATTGGGGTCATTCTGGAAGCCATATTGCTTTAGATCTCCTTCTGGTGCATACAGTCGCTTTAGGGTTTGAGTCCTTCGAACATGCAGAACGCTTACATACCATTGAAACTGAGCCAGATATTATAGGATTTAACATTTGATGTTGTTGCTTGTAAGCAACATGCTGATCTAATGTTGGTCGATAGAACTGTCAGAATCACCTTGGAAAATCATAAGGAGCAAGTGTGAAGGTGGGTTGTGAGTGACTTACCGTTTTCACTCATCAGACAGTTCAGGAGATTCTTTGCGTAGACTGGGTCGAACCATGAATCCTTGAGGAAAACCGTGACTGAAATAGTTTTTGATAGTGATGGTTGATCAGGTTTCACGAAACACTATCCACTAGATGGCACTGCCTGCTGAATAATCTTTGGCTTTGAACAACGATCACAGTTAAACCGCTCATCATTTTTAAACTAAGAGTGCCACCTACTGGGCTCTGAACCCATCACTACTATTTCATGAAACCTCACTAGCCATCACTGCTTTTGGTGCTGATGTTGTCTAGTGTCGACGTAAATGCTGTAACATTCAGAACCTAGTTTGGCACATTACTTCCCCTCTATAATTGTCGGGAGTTTTAACTGCATCAGCATTTAAAATGTTGTTGGTGTATATATTGGCGTGAGGGGTAAAACTTGAAATGTACAGACTTGAAATGTACATTGTGGCACTATATCATCAATCACATCCTAGAACAGATCCATTTTCATTTGCACTTGACCCCTAAAATCATATTCTAATCTCTGTCTCTTATCTCTCCTTGACATCTTTGCTTCAACGTAACGTTTGGGGCAGCCGCCAGAGCCCCCTTTGCTGCTCTGGGCCAGTCCATTTCTGCTTATTTTCTCCTTTTAGTCAGTGTTGCAGTGTATAAAATATTCATGTCTCATGCCAAAGCGGCACTGAAGGTGACCATAAACAAGTGTACCACCCAGGATTTATTTCAGTGACGAATGTTTCGTTTTTAAGTTGCCTCTTGCAAAAGCAGTATTTAGTCAGACACTTCTTGTCTCACGTCCAACTTGGCTTGATCAGATAACAACTCTTTGCACTTGGTATTCCTCTGTGTAAGAGCCGGCAAGAATCCAATATCGCCGCCGCATTATGTTAAAAAGATCAGCTGAAGGTCAAATTTGTGTGGGTTTTTTTTCACGGAAGTTGAGTCCTCCAGTCAACGGCAAGTTTGCAGGGGATGAAAATTCCATGATGAGAACAGGATATTTGTTCCTTGAGTGCTGTAGATGGCGGTGCATTAGCCCGTCTCTTGTTTCCCTCTGTGTGTGTGCGTTTGTGTGGCTCAGTGCACGAGGGCCAGTGGGTTTAATGCGCTTTGTTTGCATGGGTGCATTTGTGTTTGTGTGTCATTGTGCTATATGAAATAGAGACAGTGCTCAGGGGGGTTAGATAGTGAGGGGGCTGGTTGTGAAATGAAAAATGAGCAGCGGTTTCCTCGACGTCTGCTTACGCTGTGCTGCAGCTCGGGAGGTTGTGAATGGGACGAGTGGAAATGTGCGCATATTTGACTGTGTCACACCGAAGCAAGGTCTTGTTCACAGTGAGGTGAGGAAACAATACGCAGAGGAAGACAGGCTGGATTCCCGAGTGTTTTCCGTCCTACACCATGAAACCTCTTGAGGAGCTGTGTTTATTCAGAGGGCAGATCAGGGAGGCGCAGCGGGGAGTGCTTGCTTTGCTGGGGTTTGTTGTCTTAACTAGGAAGGGCAGGAGATAATGTTGTCGTAACCATAGTTAAATGACTATGTTGTGAAAATGTAGGCAAAAGTAAGTAGGATACCGAGTCTTTTTATAGTCAATGGGTTACATTTTATGCTTGAATTCTAGTAATGGCAGGTTTTGTTGCGTAAAGAGAAAATATGTAATGTAGCACAGGCATGAATGGTATTGATGTTTTTACCAAAGGAATTTTTATTTAGCGGTCACTAGGCTTTGAGCTGGGATTCTCAGAAAGTTCGTCCTATCTGAGAACAGCATAACCGCCAAAGAAGCCAAAAAAATGCAAAATACTCCTCAGACTAAAAGTCTTTTATTAAGTTTTGTAAACAAATGTTTTAAAGTCACGAACTCGTATGCATTTTCTTCCCGTCAATAGCGCCAGACATCCCATTAATAACAGCGCTCTTCCATGCGGCGTTGACCAATCTTATACAAGTATTGAGACTCACTAGATGTGGATAACCACCTGAAAACAAATATTGCGCTTGCGATGCGAAGTCCATGAAGACAAGAGAATCTGCGAATTTGAGTATAATTCAACAAAATTACAGCGGAGGAGCACCACAGTTATGAAAGCCAGTATAATGCCACTACGATTAGAGCACTATTTATCGGAAATTTAGGGCGTCCTTCTGAAGAATCTCATGTATTTCAGTTTAGACGCCCCTCCAGCTAAAAGCCTGGCAATTATTTCCTTCTTAATTGTTGAAGTAATCCATCAAGGCTTCCTCGTAGTACTTCTATCTAGAGGCCCTTTTCTCCACATGAGTACTTGGCGCCATGCCGTATTGTGTTTGGTGTCGTCACCACGTTCATACTGTACTGTCCTGCAAACTGTGTAGATCGTAGACCTAACTGTAGGAGAAAATCTTTTTTTGTATATCATGTCAGGATTTGTTTTCAGGGATATTTTTCCAATTTAGTTTGTGAAAAATAAACAAAGGTACATATGAATGCCGGGAAAAAAACTCTTTATATTTCTATTTACATTATGCATCTGTCGGATTCACAAAAGCCTGGAAAGAACCGAGCTGAGGACGAGCATTAAATTCCATTAGCTACTCCAGGCATGAAAAAAGTATGTAACTCGCATAAGTGTACAGTAGTGTTAAATTACAAACAACTGAAACCTCTAAACATGGAATTGTGTGTCAGGGAAAAGCGGTTTTGTGTGCTAGCTAGGAACTATTATTGTATTTTGTTGATGTTATAACACTGTATTTATACTTCTGACTCTTTCTTTTGAATTCATTCAGTTCTCATCCATTGTAACTGCATCATAACATTGTTTCATTATGATATTGTAATTGATGTGTGAAAAGATGCTCAGTTTGTAGCTGTGAAGAAGCAAATACATTATGCTAGGACACCGCTGCAGGCCCATATTTGGGCTCTTGGACTCTTTTCCGTGAGATCTGAAGTTCAGAACTCCAGTACAGTGCTCACAGAATATTTCATGTCCATTCTTCCTCATTGACAACAGACTCACTAAATCCTGCAATGCTGCAGCACTGGCAGTTTCCCTGTTCAGGGCAGTCCCTCTGACATCCCCCCCCTCCTCCCGCTGTTGCTCCGTGGCATCCATCAATTTAAGCTGCAGTCTCCCATGAGGCTCTGTGGGTCATAGCTGTGCACATATACAGCTATATCCATCTGCACTATTTCTGCGGTGACCCCTCCACCTATTTGTGATGCAGGCTCTGACAGATGGGGGAAGTTGCTGTTGAACAAGCGTCACAGGAGGGTGAAGTTCGGATGACACAAGTTGCTGGTCTGTGCATGCAGTTAGACGCAAATGTGGGTGAGATAGCGATCAGTGTATCTTACACAGTGTTTTTTAAATAGTGTTACCAAATTTTCCTCTTTGTAAATGCTTGTCATGTTGGTTTTACACTGTTTTTACTCAGTCGTACTTTCAATCCAACACACATTTTAGTGGGTTTGTTTTCCTCATTTTACTTTTTATCCTTACCTCTTGTTGGAATGATCCAATGATGATAATTTAACCGCTAGTTCAAATTGTGACCTGGCAAATTAACATGTGTATTGTGTTCTCATTGTTTTATTAGGCAAGTTTCCCAATAGGCACCAACGTCCATAGTACTGTCATGAGAGTAACGTTTTACTCCAACGATGGCGACGCTCTTGAATCACACATCAAACACTGAGCCCCTACAGCGAGGAAATATTTGACTTTACTCAGGCATGTCACACTTGAGGCGTGCAGGCCACACCCTGCCCTTGATGCCTTTTTCAGAACAGTCAGTCCTCCATTACTGCGTTAGGTTGTTCATTTGCTCTTTAAGTTAGAATTACAGACATAAAAATGCATGACGCATAAATGCATAGTTAGAATAAAAAAATAATGTCTGAAAATACTGGAAATGTACTGTACTTTACAGTAAATGTTTATGTCTGGGTTACAAAACAAAACAAAAAAATATCGAGAGCCGAAATGAGAACCCTTGTGTTGAAGGCTTCCTTTTGGGATCATTGATGCATTCCACTTGTAATCTGTTTAGTTGTTTTCCCACTTCAACTAGTGGAATTTGAGAAATTTTGACTTAGTCACAGGAACCTGAGTAAATGTATGTTTGACTTGACAATGTTCAGTTGACTGTTTTGTTCAACCCATTCTCAAATGGTGTAAAATAGCGACTATTTTCTAGTAACTTCCGTCTCTCCGCCAGCGTTTCTTGCCATGGAAGGATTGTGCTTAAATTGAGGCAATGTATCAACGCGTGAAAGGTTGACTGTGCCGTCAAAGTTGGACACAAAAGTCACTTGAAGATTGTCACTATTTGGGTGTGAGAATGTGTTGTTGAGTTAAGAGATCACCACAACAGCATCTTAATGATTTGATGGCTCACAGCCTGTCTTCCATGGAATGTTGTTTTTTTTGTGATCTGCAAATCTTCATTCCTTACTTGACTAGCGAGCAAAAGCATTTTTGTCTCTTGTGTAGTAGCAGGAGAGTGTGTATTGTCTGTGATAATAAGCAAGTAGGAAGAGGAAACGCTTGTTGCATGAGGATGTTTGAGTAACTCAGTCTTGCAAGGAACTCGTAGTTGTTCTCTTGTGGGTGCCCTTCACTCTCACACTTAAAGAAGCGATCGCACTGAAATCTTGAAAAACTAGGAAGCAGGTTCTTTCTCATACTTGGGCGACTGTCCAACTTGGATGACTCAAGAGTGGCTTGGTTGTGAAATTGTTGCAGCTTTAAATGGGTCGTAAACACAAATCATTCTCTGAGAAGCAGCCGCTGACCTTAACTATTTTTACACATCCCTGCATGACTCGATCCCTCCAGCCTTCTTACTACTCCCTCTCCTTTTATAGCATTTAAGCCAGGCTTGAGGATGATCTTTTCCATGGACATTAAGTGTTTGGATTAGCTCGCACAAACATTTCTCCTTATTCCCAAACCAAAAAGGGAAGTCTTAGTAATACAAGCCAGCAGAACTCTGGGAGATTCAAGCAGTCACAATAACATGAGCCCTGTTAAATCAATTTAAAGAATCAAGGTGCTCCATCAAGAAAAAAATAAATAAATGAGTGACTTATAAAGTTATAGTGTGGAAACAGTAATTTTGGGATATTTTTTGCCTCAGTGAACGTTTCATTAAAAATCGATCCAACATGTCTTTTCTTTTCTCGATTAATACTGATGTATCTGAAGAGGTTTGTGTGTCTCTCATACTTTTCTCGTTGACTTACGCACTGATGTCAACAATTTGTCAGTTGCTTGATGAAATTGCACTTTCTTAAGAAGTTTTGTGGAAACTTTTGTCAGAGTTGCGGTGTCAAGTCAAGGACGTCTTGACTTTTGAAATTGAACAATGTAAATCTATTTGTAACTTCTCTGGCTCATAAAAAAAAGCCCCCTTATTTGATTTCCTGTTCAGGTGCTTATTCAGAATGACTAAAATATTTTGGAGTTGCGCCATTACTGACTTAAGATGTGTCAATATTGGTGCAGTATTTAATTGAATACATGAATGAATAAACCGGATTAGTAAGATCTCAAGTGAGAGTATCCAGCTGCTGATGCTAGACAGCAATTGAAACGTATGTCACCTCTCACTGGAAACTGTGGGGGCTGTGTTGCTGTTACTGCCCTATGTGTAGCTCCATGAGATACAAAGAAGACATAACAATGGTGGAAAGTTGCCATATATTTAACGGCCTGACCAACCACCACTTCCTACAACACTGCCTCTGTTTTTTATCAATTATTATCAATACTTCTTCCTCAGTCGCCATGTTGGTTTTGAAGTTTGTTATTGTCATAATGTTTTGACTGTGTGCTGCTCCCCCTGGTGGATATATTGGTGAACAGCAATACCTTCATAAAGAACGCATGTAACATTGTTTGAAACAAACGGGCACAATTTCGCACGTAAAGGGAGCAGAAATGGGCTCTAATCGTAGTGGCATCATAGTGGCTTTCATAACTGTGGCTCGCTTCAGCTTTTGATCGATGGCAAGCAGGACATGAGGTTTGGAGTTGGTTGGTTGATACATGCGCATTGAAGGGCGAAAGCACGAAACTGATGGTAGCCTCTGTCGTAGCTTTACATGCAGAATGAGGGCAGAAATGTATTTACCGAGAAGGATCTTATTTTGTGCTTGTGTTATCTTTAATGTTCATATCCCTGTGTTGATACAATAATCGGTTCTATAATGCAATGCTTTTTTTTGGTTCTACTGAATATGACAAGGAAGGTCAACTGAAGGAATCGTGGATTGCTTTATCTTCAAACAACTGTGTTTCCTGCCAGGTGAACTCAGGAGTGAATAGAAGAGTGTGGCTGAGAACATCAGCTGATCCTTGTTGACCCTGCATCAAGTTAATGATGAGGATTTTATTTTCATCTTTTCAGTGTGTCTCCACGCTGATATGTTTTTGCCATTAATCACCACAGATGAGTTCCTTATACTCCAGGTTAGCAACAAAAAACATTCTCCTCCAATCGGCTGCATCACCTGTCACATTGTCGGCGCCGTAATGAAGCCGCAGCAGTCAGAGCCAACAGACCTGGGTGTCCTTGTCTGAGCTCATTTGGCAGCAGGACTGATTCCCGGCCAGAAAAATGAAGAGAAACAAAAGGCTGGGGAAGTCTGAGCGCGAGGAAGGCCTTGAGAAGAAGTCTAATCACCACTAGAGAGAGTGTAGGGGGGGGCGCCGGCGCGGCGCGGCATGCTGCATACTGATGATGAGGATTAAGATATTGTTAATGGAAGCTCCGGGACAGATATAGAGACAGGGCTGAATCCCGAGCATCGGCGGCTCTATTTGATTTTAGGGCACAATGTCATTTAGGTGTTATGAAAGGGCAAATATGAGAGCGAGAGCTGGGGGACAATCTAATAAAGTCGTGATGTCTTATAGAGTCTGATACGGCTCTAATAAAAGCGGGATTCACTCACCACTGTTCATATCTGTCAATCTTCCTCTCCTCACTTGTGTGGTCTGTGTTGTAAGCTTTGTCCTAGCGCAGAGGTGAATCCCAGCCTGCATTTGTACTGTGTCGACGGTTTGCTGAGTGGAGAGAGATGCAGACACCTCTCCTCACGTCTGCTATTGCATGAGTGCATTTGTTTCTCCTGATCAGATCTTTGTTGTGTGGGCAGCAGCCAAAACAAAGAGGTCCAGAATTCTCTTCTCTGAAATGTTCTCCAGCTCTTGTGGGAGGCATTGAGTCGTCTCTTGAGCGTGTCCTGGGTCTCCCCCAGGATTGCACCCTCCAGTTTGAGTGGTCTTTTTTGGGTCACTATATGAGACTCGTGACACCACTACACACCGATACGGAGTCTGCATGACTGAAGATTCCCCAGCCACCTGTTTCAATCCCAGACTCCATCTGAATCTGCAGATCATTTACTGAAATGTATATTAATAACCATAATTAAATATTCAATTGTTAATGAGCTGGTTTGCGATGTTTAACTTGTGTACCAGACTCAACTTCACTGTTCATCACTCGTTATTTTATTCTGGAGGAGGAGTCGCTCCATAACGACCAGTCTTTGATTCTTTGGGAGGCAAGACTTCAGCTCATGTGAAGGCTGTAACCTCGACTGTGGCGGCGCCCCCACAGGAGGGCTGCATGAGTGACACTTTCACAGACGCTGGCCCACTTTCGCAAACTGCTGAAGTCAGTGTGCCGGGCTCTTTTCCATACGACCTGTGAATATCTGATGCCTCTGTTGTGAACGGACTGTTGATGCCATTGGTATTGATTTGTCTCTCTGACAAGCAGAGCCACATTTGACATACAGTAGAGGTTTGTTATAAGTATATGGCCTTTAGATTGTGTTAAAATTTACACTAATGCAGGGCCAGTTTCTGTGTATGTACCATCTGCACAGACTGTCGCCTGTGGGGAATGATACAGTACAAAGGAGACGGGTTCGCTGACACAGCTATATCAGGACGAAGAGTGACCAGCCTGTAGATTCACATCTAGAGTCGCAGCGTCAAAACAAATATGCTGTGATGAGAACGAACTTATTAAAAAGAAGCTTCACATGCAACTGCTGCCTCAGGAATAATATTTCCCTCGACAGAGTCAGCATTCTGGGACTGCGAGCGTCGCACCAGCAGCTGTCACTTTAACCTGTTTTGTATTTCCGACTATCTTTATTTTCAGCGTACAGAGGAAGACTATAAATAGTGCGTAACAATTTTAGACATTGACCTGAATTTTAGAGTATGTACACGGTGTTGTCACTGCCAGATTTCTCCTGAAGAACCGTGGAAATGGTCCGGAGAGAGAAATATTAGCAGAGTTCTATCCTGACAGTGTGGTATATTGAATTTGACATTTGAAAAGTGACTTTTGCTGCAAGTTTTTCACTTCAGTAAGTCATTACAGTCGCGGAACAAAGCTTCCTCTCTTTGTTCTTTTGCTGCTTTCCATTGGCATCTCTAGTATAAGCTTTATTTCAATGTCACGACGTTTGTCGGTATAATGATGGAATTAAAGAGTCATTTGAAGAACTATGGAATACTAGGACTGACAAAATGAGGAAAAAAATGTGAAATATAAATGGGAATGAGAGGGGGAAAACACGTAGTGGAAATAAAAATGGTAAAATAAAACAGGAATTTAAATGGAAATATACATTGAAATATGCTTATTCATAATTATATATAAAATAAAAATAATTGATGTGTTTACAAAACAGTGTGGTCAAAGGCAAACAGATAATGTATTTGCCTTCAGAGGTGAATTTCAGCCTGTATTGTGCAGTGTGTGTCTGTTCAGCTAATACATAAGTAGAGAGAGATCAAAAAGGCTCTTTTCAGAAAGTCAAATCAGATTTTAAAAAATCCTTCCCAACAGCTTTCACAACATGAATGCCATTTTTTTTCCTTCTGATCTGATGTCTGTCGTCGGGCCAGCAGCCCAGATGTGCCGTTCCTCAGAAACCTCCTACAGCTCCTCTGTGAAGCACTGCCCAGATGCATATGTACGTATTAAAAAATAAGAACAATAATGTAGAAAAGAGCACAAATGGCTGCTAAAGGTTTTTCATGATGTGGCACTTACCAGGGCCTTAGACTAACAGTAACCAGGCTGCATAAGGCTCCTGATCCTCCAGGCTGGGACACATTTTCTTGTTCTCTGTAGCAGTTGGTGTCAGAAGTAGGATGGTCAGGTAAAACCATCTGAAGCGTACCCAGGATGTCTCCTGCTCAGTAGCCTTCGGTGGAGTTTTAATGAATCTTGACTAGAATTGAGTGCCAACTTCAATTTCTCTCCTCATGAGCTGGAACTTTGTTGACATGATTAGTAGACATGATCTTAAAAACGGACAGGCACACTCCACCGTTTGCATGCTGAACCTGGTCCTTCTATATATGTGTGCCTGTAATTTTCTTTTTCATGAACGTGTGCATCTTGCTCTGAGAGGGAGACTTGAAAGGGAGACTGCTGCCTCAAATAATGATCTAATGTTTACTAAAACGTCACCACTTATTTCCAGACAAGATGCTCAGATTCACAGATGATTGACTGATTCATTTTCCCTGTCAAGAGTTGAATGTTTCACAGACTTAACCAATGACTGCACCATTTGAAACCAAAATGACTCTCTCTTTAGATTGTTTTGCTATGTCGATACGACTTGTACTCAGTGCCGTCTGTTGCGGTTCAATCATGAGCATGAGACTGTTGACGGCAAACAATAATAGTGATGAAGTCAGCTGTAATATGTCACTCCTCTAGGAAGAGATCTTGCCACGGGAAAACCTTTCCAAGTATACCCCACTTGTTTCTCTCAGAAATCATGCAGACACTGCTCCCTGCGGCCAAACATTGGGATAAACCTGACTGGAGAACCTGTTTATCTCTTGCCTTGGGCAGCCTTCGTATCTCTTGTGCTTGTTTTGTGGGCTCTGATTTCATTCAAAGCAAGTGCAGAGTTTCTCGTTGGCGTTATCCCTTCTTTATAAGGCGACTTTTGAGGGCGAGCGCTGCCCCGGTCTCTGAGGGGGGCTGTTAAGAGGATTTTAACAGCATTGGTTGGGACGGGTGGCAAACTTCTTAGCATACTGATGATGTTGGGGGAACAAAAGGAAGCGTTATAAGAATTAAACGGAGCTCTGTCAGCAGCATTGATTAGCTCCTGATGCTAATCATTTGCAGCGCGGCTGCTGCTTCCGATTAAAAGTTTGTGGTGTTTACGTGCAAAAACCATTGGTGCTATTTAGCCATTCTTATCTCAGAGTGAAGAGGCAAACTTCCACAGCCTCTGAAAGTTGGAGCAGATCTCAGAACTTCTATACAATGAAATGTTTTTCCTTCTACTTTCATGAACGTGGAAATCATTAAGACTTTATAATTGGTGGAATAGTGGTTCGGGCTTCAGTGCTTTAGCAAGCGTGCAGAGTCAGTCAATGGCTCTTACTTGTCCCAAGGTGTGAGTGAATGTGAGTCCTTCTGTCTATATGCCCACTGCGACCTGTCAAGGATATTGTCTGCTGTCCCCACAATCGCAGAATTCACTTCAGTTGGATGTGATGACCGTTTAGCAACAACACGTGTTCCGCTTCAGCATCTCCTGACATCGATTATTCCTAATGTGTCGCAGCTTTGCCATGGTGTGCATTTACTGCCATAGTCAAGCGCCTGCCCTTTGGTTGTGAGATAAGTGTGCAGGTGTTGAATTTCACTCTGTTTTGTGACGTGTTTTCCTTTCCTTTCCGTTACAAATGGCGTCAGAAGTGGGCTGGTTATGTGTGACAATTTAATCCTGCGTGTTTATGGAGCACGAGACAAGACGACATAACTGTACTGTCCTGTGCCGATATTTTTAGTGTGCTATATCCATATTTGTTTTCAGGCTTCCAACCACTAGTAGGCAGCAAGCATTTTCCCATCAGCTCCTTTTAATGGACAAAGAGCTCTCCAGTGTTCAGGTCTGTGTTAAATGTTCTATGCTAACCAGTACCATAGCAGAATCTTACCGGCATACTTACAATAAAGGGATGAATGAAGCATTTGAAAACTTATTTTCTTTTCTTTATTTTTTTTTAATCATAATTCCCAAGACAAAAGGTAGTCTTATTGTTTAGCGCACATACGTAGTTAGACATGTTCTTGTTTAAAATTGCCAATATAAGTATGTTTTCTATGTTTCAGGAATTTTTAAATAGTTTTTAATTGTAATGTAAAAATTTTTTTTTTTTAGGTTTGCCTTTTAGTTATTTTGTGGATTAATGCAAGTGTAGCATTAAGCTAGTCTTTGTGCAGAAAATAGGGTCAGTATTCTGTATTATGCAATATATTTACACAAAAATAAATGCACTAGTAAACGTACTGTATATTTATAACATAGCGCTGGACACTATTGCAGTATATTGTAATATATCATATTGCCAATACCTAGCTGTTGATTGAAGGTTCACACAAAGGGAGAAGGGAATTGTGTTGGACCTCTCTGGTGACATGTTGAAGAGAGCTGACTGACTGCTCTGCGGTTTGAGGCCGTGGTGTAGTTCTTTTCCACATAATTCGGATGGAGGTCTGAGACCAGATCGAGGTAGGTGATTGACACTCCCCACCTCACAAATGGACATGACACCATTAGCAGCGAATCTCATGTGTTGATATAGCAGAGAGGTCATGAGGAGTTAGTGAACCCTGACGTGAAGGACCTGGGAGATGAGGTAGAAGTACGAGGGACCTGTGATCGTGAAACACCGATGGTGTTGCCTGAGGGGACGTCTGATAAAGTGAAGTTCAGGGGTCAGGCGAATGGATGTGCATTGCTCATGTGTGCTGACCAGCAGCAAGTTGGTTTATATTTATGACAGTGTGTTGCAGGCTGCGTGTGCATGTTCTTTAGTTTGACGTTCCTGCTTTCTTTGACTATCCATCCAGATTCCCTGGGTTCCAAGTGTGTGGTCCCTCATTTGTGGCTCGGTCGAATTGCTTTTCGCCACCTCAGTCGGAGCTGTTGCACAGGAGCGGTGACGTGCAAGCACGACACCGTGAAAACTTACCTTGAAGACACGACTGAGGGGCTGAGGATGGCGTGACCGTCCCTTAAAAGAGCACAGACACCAGCAGCCAGTGCCATCTGGTACATGAGCAGTGGAACACTACTTACTTACTACTTACCACACACACTTACTGTACGCACACATCATGCGTGCAATCAGCTTTTTCCACTGTCGTGATCCTTGTTGTGACCCGCTCACATCAGAAAGCGCAGATGCTGCCTCCTTACCGGATTGAATTCTTCAAGGTGGAGCAGTGCACAATGGTTTCCTTCCAAGTCGAGGCGTGAACGCTGCACTGCTGTTTAATAATGCATCAAGTTGTTGGTCCCGGGGAGAAGGGCCCGCATCATCACTGGTGTGGTCCAAGTGGTTTTCTTAACTCATACTGTACTGCTCCTTATAGCACGCCTCACTGGCGTTGCGTGTATTTTTCACCCATAGGAATTAAGGAGCCGAAACACATTATGAACCATTATTGTTGCTGCACTGCCATAATGGTGTTATGCAACATTTATCTTTTTGGTTGTAAAGAAGGAAAATGTAGAATTGTTTCAGTACAGGTTTGTTCCTCAAAATACAGCGTTTCGCTGGGAACTCTTGAGTACAGAAGCAGGATAAGTCAAGCTACTTTAGTGAGCCTGAAACGTAGAGTCCAATCAATCTTTGTAACAATCTTTCAAACGCCTGACTGTCTGCTGCTCATCCATCACCGGACCACAGAGGTGAGAGTCTCATTCGGGATCATCAGAATTCCTGCAAGCTCAGCAAATTATCAGGTGTCACCAGATGTCACCAGCATCTCTGTTTTCCCTGTGCTCTACTACAGCTCCTTGATCAGACCACATCAGGACTTCCTCATGTCAAGTCCAAGCCATCTGGACATGCTATGAGCCCCTCATCCTCGGGTTGTATGGAAGATTCGGAAATGTAATACCATCAGGATGAAGTACCTTTGATTTAAAAACAGACCTCGGCATTTTATCCGATGTTGAACCTGTACCGTGAAGGGGTTTTCGACTAAAGTTTGTTCCTTTTTTTCAGAGTAAGAACTTGATGCATTTCCTGTTGACGTCTCAGACGTCGCAGGTAGCGATTCCCTACTTGTCAAGACAGATTCATTCAGGGCCATTGGTTCCACACAGTAGTTACTAGTTATGTAACTTGGCACTTGCTTCATTAGAATGTGTTGGGGCCTTTTCAGACATGTTCTTGTTTTTATTTCCAATAGTTATATCGAGGATGCCACATAGGATTCTGTCTCTGATCTCCTTGTGTCTGTAGTTAAAACAGGTTTCTCCCCAGGATATTGTGTTAGCGCCATCGCCACAGCTGGACTCTATGTGGTGACATTGCAAAATGATGAAGAAACCCAGCTCCCAGAGCACATAATTCGTATTGGCCATTGACTCCATTGAAATCCTTATATATCGACATGCAACACTTCTACCTGTCAAAAGTCCATGTTAATAGATGACAGCGTCTGAACTCTCTGATGTCTCTGTTGTCATGCCAAGGGCCAACAATGGCCTTGTTCTTTTTCTTTTGGCGTTTCACGGCATGGGTTGCCACAGCAAGTCTTCCATCTTGACCTCCCTTGATCATCCGCCTAGTCACACCAATCCTCATTTACACTGTCCTTATATCATGTCTAACATGCCCCCCCTCCCCTCGCGTCCAAACCACCTGGCCTCCCTAACTTTGTCTACAAAATGCAAGTGACAATAAAATTTCCCCTGCGTGCAATATAATGTTTCTCATTAGCACCGACTGTAAATCATGAATCTACTTCGTCAGCTGGAAGGTATGGATTAACAAAAGGGTGTATGTGTCCGGGCGTAACATCCAGCAATGTTGGAATGATGTTTGCCGAGCTTTGGCATTAATGAATTTGAGTGTTTACATGCGAAGCAATTATGGAATGAAACAGCAGTGTAATCTGTTTACTGGCTCTCACGCGTCATAATTGTAATAACCTAATCGTGGAGAGGACGCTGCCAGCATCAGCTGGTCCCAGTTCTCATGTGACAGCAGGAGTTGGTCACCGCACCTCTTTATCTGTGAGCAGAGATGAACAACTTCGCTGGAAATATAGAGGCTTTTACCAGGGATGGAACATGATGGAGGGAAAATCTTAGGCGTGTGCTTCTGTTACACGAGTGTTTGTGCTGCGGCTGGAAGAACTTAGTGTCACGCTGTACTCAAATCCACTCGACAATCGCTGCTCCTTATCAGGTTATTTCAGAGCAGGCACTTTTGTGTAGGTATGTTTGTTCTGGAGAGTCAGAGCAGGGGAGGTTCTGTCAGTGTGGTGGTGAGGTGTGTGCAAGTGACCCAGACTGTGGAACCCTGTGCACAACATTCACACAACATCCCCTGAGATAATAAGAGCTGATTATTGTATAAGTTGGAAAATATACTTCATTGCCTCAGCTAAATATTTAATGTCCCTTAGTCAGCAAGTTCTCCATATATTATGAAAAATGCAAATCGTCATGTTCCGGCTTCTTAATGGAATTGGAATCATTAAAGCACTCGACGTACTCAGTGGAGGGATGAGAAAGAAAATAGAATTTGAAGAAGGTGTGGAATTATTTCATCCTGAAGGTCTTGGCTAAGAAGGAATCCAGCCATCCGTCCCAGCTAATGACATCTGACTACCTGCTTCAGTGAATGCGATGTTTTGCACTGCATGTACATTGCAGGGGTGCGAACATAAACACCAGGAGACATTGATGATAATGATGGTGTCTGGCCAACAGGAATGAGAAGTAGCTGCATATTAATAAACGGTACAGCTCTACTACTATCTTGTCTTACTCAGCAAAAGTCGCTCAGTTGTTTATAAGGGAACAGATGTCCCATTCAGCTCTTTTAGCTACAGCTGTTGGTTATATGGTCTTAACTCTCCATCCATCCTTCAGTGTTCTACTCCTTATCGCAGGTTGAGTCGCGGGGGGGCCAGCTGGAGGGAAGAGGCTCAGTCTTTGACTCCGTCTTGGGTAGGCCCTGGGGCATCCTCTAAGTTTTGGAATTGACATATTTGGCTTTCAGGATGAGGTGACTGGGACTGTTGAACTCCCAGCACGACTGAGGTTTGTGACTTTGGGTTGTGCAAGTGCGTGTTTTTCTTTTTATTGAAAAAAAATCATGAAACAAGAGAATGAATAAGAGATTTCAATCATGCTTTGCTCCTTGTTTCACAGTTGTCTACAGTCTGTACCGCGTCCTAAACCAAGTCGGGGTTGGCAGTCTCTCTCCACACACGTTTTTTTTTTGGACTAGTTCACACTTAACCCATCTCAGACCTAAGCACTATCTCAGAGGACAATCCCATAAGAGACAAGATAATATTTTGCCATCCTTGTTCAGGAAAGAGCAAAACTGGGAGCTTATTGCTACATGTGTTCACCAAATTTATTTCTCTTGTAAACATCCACATTTCCAGCTTGGTTTGACTGAGGCTGTAGTTGAACTTGTAGATGCTCCCTCTCCCAGTAATAAAGCTGAGCCCACCTAACCATGACAATTAAGAACAGTAGCACCACGATTACTTAACGTCTTCCTTTAATAGACTCCTACTCAGCGCTGACACTGTGTCACTGTCAAGTTGACTCAAGTTCATTACGTTACTGGTAATAACCAGCCCCGTAAGTGGTGGTGAACATTCCTTGAACCGGCGGCTTTGTGAGAATGGTGTCCCCAGATGGAGCCTTCATATTGATCACTGTTTTTCAGCTCCGTGTTATGACCCTCTCTGACCCGACCTTGAACATTGGCTCTGCTCCTTGCTTGGCCTGTCATGGGAGGATGATGGATCACCATGCCTCTCCTTGACCATAGCCTTTATCTACAGACTGGGCGGCGGGAGGCATTGATCTGTGACCGTAAATCAAGCATGCGCTGGAAGCAAATGTCTGTTTAGCTATATTCAACTTGCATTCAAATCTTTCATTGACGTTGAACTTGTTTATGAATGATCTCTGGAGTGACTCTTCGTGACGCCTCATCTTATCTGGTTCAGAGGACGGTCCGTCCAACGTTCCAAATTACCACTGAGATGAATGCAGCCACAGTGCAGATAAATGATGGAGGGTTCCACTTCCCCAGAAGGCTCCATGAAACAGGAATTATGTCAGCAACACTATTCCTCACCCCTGATGTCTGGTGCACCACCTATATGAAATTCCCTCCACCTTTCTACGCACCCCGTAAGAGCCGCAGGGGAAGCCACTTCGCCATTTATAGATGACAAAGATAAAGGATCGCGGTTACTCCATTTCAGATCCGTGTTTGGGGTCTGTGTTGTTTAGAGCCAATGGTTTCCTGTCTCTTCTGTGAAAGGTTTGTGTTGCTGCGAGGTGGGAGAACTATTTCTCCAAGTAGGTCTCCAGTGAAACAAGAACAAAAATGCCTTTATGTCGCCGTTACAGATGAATTCCCAGGGCTGCGTGGTCTTTACATGAAAACTAAATAAATTCCTCCAGATGCCTTAGTGGTATTGACAAAAGCCTTTATGGTAAACATGGCTGCTAATAGGAAGGAATAGTTATGAGAGGAAAGGTGGGCTTCTGTGGAAGCTATATTTAGCTTACATATCTCCATTTTTGGTGTTTTTGCGTTACACTTTTTGTAGTTTTTTCAGCAGAAATACTGCCATCTAGTGTTCGGTGCTTGTTTGGGCATTTTGTATTGTGCAAGGCAGCGGTTCCCAACTACCGATTTGTGGACCAATATTGGGCCGTGGACGCAGCCGCTAAGAGAGTTTGGTATTGTCGCCTCACATTGTTGTGAGCTATTGGTGCAGCTTCCATAGATTATGCAGATATGACTCATGGCATCAAGATATGCAACTGCAGTTCAACACACCTGGAAGAGAAACCGTGCACCAACTTAGATGTATTTTAGCTAAGTTGTGCTTTCGCTTTGTTTTTTATTCCAATTTATTGAACCTATTTATTAGCATTAGTCATTACAATTGTAACTCGATTCCCTTTTTTATGAAGAATAAAAATGGCAAGAGAAGCCCCCAAAAAGTTTTCTGTGTATTTGGTCCTGGACCTTGAGTTTGGCACATATTCTGGGCGTAGATATTGTAGAGTCTGAAATTTAGGCCAGGGGAAGCAAATGCAATATAAATGTTGGTAGGAAGTGGTGTCGTCATGCTTTCAACTGAAATAAAGGTTCAGGTTCAGAGCAATGATGTTAAAACGCAGTGCAGATGAGCGCTGAGAGCACATCAAACCGCAGATTAGCGCACTGATTCCTTGCAAGTTTAATAGAGAAGGAGGGAGCGAGAGTGAAGACGAGGGGCAACCCCCCTTTCGAGACGAGGGATTCCTTTACTGCAGTGATCAGCAGTCCTCCCCCTCCCTCTCTCCCCCAACCACAGCTCCTGCTTCTCATCACGTTCATGCCTTTTTCTCCTCAGTTTCTTCTCCATCCCCGCCTCCCCTCCTTTCCCTTCATCTATTTCTTGCTTTACTCTCACACACAGTCACGTTTCTCGTTTTCTTCGGGAGGTGGTTCTGCTGCAGGGTACAGTAGATGCAGCACATGGTCAGAAGCCGACTCGTGACTCACTTCGTTTTACTCCAGCTTTCATTTATCTCCATCCCTCCCTGGATGCAGCTCCATTTATCCTCACATTCCTCCTCTGGCCTCCCTCTTCTGCCCAGCTCATCTGTCCGTCCTCTCATCCTCACCTCATGTCTCTCTTCCCTTTCGTCTTACAACATTGATTCCAAGGTTGCTGTGCTGTATTGAATGCTGCTACGCTGTTAAATATTTCAGGCAGCGTTTCACTGGCTGAGTGCCGAGGGAGCGTTGGTAGGGAGGGGGTCTCTGCGACTGCCGCTGACAAGCAGGCTGGCGAGCAGACGGGTGGACACACACAGACATGCCACCTGCATACATTCACACGTATATACGGCTCCACAGATGGACTCTGGGATCAGATCAGATTATGGTGTCAGTGATGCTACTGATGTTGTCCCCTTGCCGAGTAAAGCTCTTGCTCTGCAGTCCAGTCCGAATGCTGTGCTCAGCAGGTCATTTGATTTCCAGCTTGAGGACGCTATTGTGGGTTGTTTTTTACCAGGTAACACTTAAACCTCAATCTTGTTGGAACTATCATGTCTCAATATAAATCAAGACGATGACACTTGAGGGACCATTGACTCTCGTAACTGAAGGAAATCTCGCCTGGAACCACAGCACCCAGTCATTCTCTTATACACAGTAGGACATGCTTTTGTTGTCTTGACTATTAAGCTATGGGGTTGCGAAGGACCAAGTCTTGGTACAGAACTTTAGGTCCAGTCAGCACACAGGCCTTTACCTAGTACACACAGAACTAGTTCCCACACATTCCGCAAAGCGGATCCACACATTTGATGTTCCCAACACGCATTCAAACTTGCAACATTTGAATAAAAGCCCAGTGACGTTCACTCTGCAGGTCCCCGAAATCTCACGTAGCTGTATAGAATTTACAATAACAACAGATTCAGTCACCACAGTCACATGAAAATTGATTTATTTTAGTGGTTCTATTGTGTGCGCCGTTTCATAACTATGATACAAGTGAATGAGGACTGCCTTCAAAATCCTCACAGAACCACCAAATAGCCCCCAAATCTAACCGCTGTTTACAATGAACCTGTGCCGAAAGACATTGTCCCACTCCTTTGCAGGTACTAAAGAACACTCCAGCACCAATTCATTTTAACAAAAGGCAAACATTTTGGAGTGGAATGATTTAAGTGGCGTCCAGGTGGATCTCCGTAGCTAAGTGGCTTTGAGCCCACTTGACTGCACTTCTTCTGTTCCCAAGTGTTGGTTAATAAGCTAAAATCCTCTCACTTGAAATTTCGCGAGTGTTAATGATGTCCTGCTGTCATTGTTCCTGTTCATTTCAACACTCTCGTATCGCAACTGTCAACGCTGGCTCTGTGTGACGGTGCGATGCGGTCAACAGTCTGGACCCCGGCTGTGTCCAACAAGATGATGATATCAGTGAAAATGAATTTTCACAGACAGACAGGGTGACATTTTACTAATTAGAACCAGTGGACGTGATAATTTGTGTGATTTTATTAATGAAATGTCCATGAAGTCTTCTCATTTCATAAACAGTGTTTTGAACAGGACGACACTGGTTCTGGTTTACTGGATCAATTATGCCTCTAGTTCTTCGTTGGCTCTGGTTGCTGTCCCAACCAACCTCTATTTTTGGGGGGAAACCACAGTCCAGGGACTGGTTCACCTCAAGAGCGATTCAAACGTGAGGGTTGTAGGATTGATTTTAACTCACACACACACAACTCGGCAAATTTTGTATTTTGTCAGCTTGTCTGTAGCTAAAATAGAAAATGTAGCGCCTGTTCCCCTGCGGCTGTTTTTCATGCTTCACATCTCTTCACCACGTTCTTCATCAGAGTTGGAGAATCTAACAGAGCAGCTTTTCCCTCTGCCTTAAATGGCGCGCGACCGTAGTTGATGCAGAATTCGTCATGATTAAAAACACGTGCTGCACACTCACCCGGCCGCGCCTGTGTGTGTGTGTGTGTGTGTGTGTGTGTGTGTGTGTGTGTGTGTGTGTGTGTGTGTGTGTGTGTGTGTGTGTGTGTGTGTGTGTGTGTGTGTGTGTGTGTGTGTGTGTGTGTGTGTGTGTGTGTGTGTGTGTGTGTGTGTGTGTGTGTGTGTGTGTGTGTGTGTGTGTGTGTGTGTGTGTGTGTGTGTGTGTGTTGCAGTGGAGGGTTTCCCCGAGCTCTGCTGTTCTCCTCCTCCTCCCTCCTTCTCCAGCTCCTGACACAAGTAGTGAAAGCTCACTGAACCACACTGTTCTTCCAGCATTCATTCTTTCTCACATTCTGTTTTTCCCCATAAAGCGTGCAATGCTTATGTGTGGCTGCAGCGGGATAAACATTTTGGCTCTTTGATTCGGCATCTGCTGATGTTGCAATAAACTGACTAACGTTAACTCTGTCTGTGGAATAAATATGCAGAATTAGACAGACTCATGTTCACACATTGTTGTGCCAAATTTGTCTTTACCATTATTTGGCAGATTTTTTTTAAGTAACCCTTTGCTCTTCCTCAGGTTTGGAATGGCGCCCCCTCTTGGCGTGGCCAGAGAATGTTGTGTACCTCTGCAGCACCAGAAGGTCAGTGGATAAAACGACTACACTCTGCTTTCACATCCATTCTGCGTGACCCCCATCATGGTCCTCCCTGGGACCATTAAATAAAGTAGTGGTCGCCAAGGTGCTGCCTTCAGGCGCCTGTAGTCCGCACATAGTACACGAGGAGAGCAGACAGAAAAACATCAAACCACTTTTCCTTCAACTTTAAGTCCTCAGCACTTTCAATGTGAATGTTATATAATGGCCTGGGTAGTTTGGATCAGGTCGTTCCTCCTCCAGTATAAGGAGGTACATACTCCTAAAGGGGGATGAAATAACCAAGCTTGGTTCTGCTGCCTATGATGCGTGCACAGAGGCCACAGATTCAACGAGAGTGGCCCAGGAAAATTGTCAGGGAGTTGTGATGATGTCCCATTTAGTCATCTAGGGGAACATCGGTGGCCAACAATCCTTGGATTTGATCCATTCATTGTCTCGCTTTTTTATATTATTTCTGCATGTACCGGTACGGACCAAACGGAGCAGTACCACTGGTAACCAGGGGGGCAGTCTTCCTGTTAACTACCTGATATGTAGCTCTAAAGAGACACGAAGAAGACGTAACAATGGCGGAAAATTCTCCATCCTCCAGTCGCAATATATTTAACGCCATCACGGACCACTGCCGATTTCCTCTTTTGTGCAAGAGCTACATTGTCGATGCTTCTTCCACAGTCGCCAAGTTTGTTTTGGAGTTTGTTGTTGTCATAAACCTTTGATGCTGGGCTGTTCCCCGGTGGAGATATTGGCAACAGCAATACCAGCACAAAAAAATGCATGGAAGCATGTGATCAGTGACGGCAACGTTCAAAAATGCTCGGATACAGTTTTGTACACAAAGGGAGCATACAGTAAATGGACCTTAAAACTGCCCATAGATGTCAGAGAGTAAGAGTTATTGCTGTCTGAACAAGAAAATGAGTGAAAGAGAAAAAAAGCGTTTTGGATTCGGGAGCATAATCTGTAATAATATCTGCGATCATCATTCTACTACCTCATTTTATTATGTTGCAGCTATAGTTGACAATCTCATGTTTACTTTTCTTCCCTCATGCAGTTATTGAGGGCACCTTTGGAGTAATGAGTCAGAGCCTTGGTGAACTCAGTGAGCATTTGGTTTCTGGATGATGATTCCCTCCGTTCAAATACACCTACATAAAGAGGCATATGCTGTTAAAGTTACACGACCAAAACATCGAGAAGTCTATAAGGTGGTGGCTGCTTTACAAGACGGCATCTTTTAAGATTCCAGTACAGATAATGAACCCCGTGGCAACACTGAGCTTTTAGGAGCCGTTTACGTGATGCTTTGTAAATAAAAGAAAACACCATGAATTCCAGTGGCGTGAACAGCTCTATGGGGTCCTGTTTATTCATTACCCCCCTCTCTGCACATTCGGGTTTCCCTCTTTTTGGAGAAAACCCCGAACACACCAGAGACAAATGAATTGTGAATTTTTTTATTGCTCTGACAGCAGTGTCGCTCTTTGCGGTGTGGAATAATGAGCCAGTCGTCAGTGATATGGGCAACATCTGCTCCTCAGAATGAGGCAGACCAGCAGCTCCAGATGAGAAATGCAGGGTGATGCCATGAGTCGTGAGGATTAATCGACGGTTTCTGATGATGGCAGAGGCAGCAGGTGCGAGTATGCAACAGTTTCAGGAAGATAAAAAGTCCGGCGTCAGTGTTTTGAGAGTCCACTAAAGCTGAGCGATGCCTGCTGATGATATTTCTGGGTGCGAGCCCAAGTCCAGATCTGCTGATTCACTGCGGTCGTCCAGATAAGAGGATGTTGGTGCAGCAGCAGCAGCAACATCAGCACAGGATCTAGCTTATAGACCCACACTCTCAATAGTGGTGTGTTCCGGGGAAATAGTAAATGTAGACAGGAGGTCTTGGTTCGTGTCAGTTTCATCGTAAAAAGCATCAGTGCGGCGTCCACTCTCCGTCCTCCTGGGAGGAGAATATCAATAAGGACATCAGATCTGTCAAGTGAAAGGTCAGAAATATCAATCCGCGCTCATCTTCAGGATGCGCAGTGGTCTTCTGTCGACATGTGAAAAAAACCCTGTTTTAGTCAGTAGGGATCGAAGAATCGTGATTTCCCCCAATCATGTGTTGTTGTGAAACGGCTGCTGCCTCAACTCCCCGCTGACCCTTCGGCAAGGTTTTCCTGCACGACTGAACATTCACGCTTAATAAAAAGTGTTACCTCTTATCCAGTCGAGGATGGTTTGGGGGGGACTCAAGCTGGAAATGAAGATAAAGCAGAGAATCTTCAACAGAGTATTGGAATATAACATTATTTCAGCGGAAAAGCTCCTTATGTCTCATTACGATGTGAACGTTTGACAGTAATGGAAGAAGGGCAGCTACCAAACAGCGTTAGTAGTTCATGAAGACATACTTTAGAGGAGATTGCAGTCGTAGTTAAAGAAGTAAAAGGTGTCAGTGGATTTAAAAATAGAGAAGAGAAGTAGTAGTGGAGGAGTCAAAGTAATATTTACAATCATGCAAATACTTTCAAGAAGCGAAAATTGCATCAATACTATCAGAGTAGAACTTCAAGCAGTAAAGGTTATTGCAAGATGTTTTGAAATAATATTTGTATTAGTAAAATGAGATGAATAGTAGTAAAGGTTTTTGAGGACAGAGGCGTGAAGTGTGGCTGAGAAACGGCGAGGAGTGATTCCTGATGAAGTAACAAAAACAGTTTTGGTCATATTGGCTGATGACGTAGTATTGGCCGTTATATTTCTTAAAAATATTTTAGTAGTTGAGCAGGTAGACCTGATTATGATAACAGTCTTAGTAGTAGCCATGGAAGTGATAATAAATTAGCATTACTAGGTGATAAAAAGTAGAAACAGTTTTAGCTTTACTCGCTGTTAATAATGATTGTACTTGCTTAACTCAGGGTTGAATAACTCAACATATGGGTGTGAATAAAGGAAACCGTAATTGCCTCACAAATATTCACTCTATGTCTGTAGATGCATCTGTGTTCAACATGGTGTGTGTTTTGATATTGGCCTTATGTCCCCCTGACGCCACTGTCGTTGGGAAAACTGAGTCATGTTACGAGATAAAATTGATTAAAATTGCAACATGTGTATTTGTAGAATGAGTGAATGTAATAATCGCTGCTGTACAATTGTGCATGAAGTAACTGAAAAAGTTGAAGAGGTATTTAAGTTGTGGTGCTTCAGCATCCAAAGTAAATGAAGCAGAACTGCCGTTTATATATTTACTACACTGCCCTTTACATGTAGTTTAGTGAGTATGACGCGTTCTACAAGTTTGTATTCCTTGTCTTTCTTACAATGTAACAGATGGCTATAATCTGCTGTGTGGGCACCTCAGGTAATCTTCGTTCGTGTTAGCGCAGCAACACTTTTTGAACTTCGACAGTCAGGATTAACCCAGGTTAGCATCATGGCTGCCACTAACTCCAACCAAGTGTTAACATTTGAACTGCGATTAACTCCAGTGCGCATTATGGCAAAGCTTCAATCAGTTTTTACTTAGTTTTCACACACCTGCTAACATTTAACTCAGTGCTTGTGGTAGCCCTAACTCCAAGGTAATACACATGTTTTTATCTGACGTAAGTCCACAAGACAGAACCCATATTCACGTTGATATGTCATGCTTTAATACAACAAAAATAGTAATATAGTTAGCGCTTTTAATCCACGTATTCTTTCAGGACTATTACACGTGACGTCTCAATGTCGGGGCTCCAACATTTTGCTTATGTTTGTGTCGTTTGTTTCTCCACAGAGGTGACGGTGGTGTATCAGAACGGGCTGCCGGTGATCTCAGTCAGTTTGCCGTCACGCAGGGAGCGATGCCAGTTCACCCTGAAGCCTCTCAGTGACTGTGTGGGAGTCTTCCTGCAGCAGCTCCAAGCTGAGGACAGAGGCATCGACCGGGTAGCCATCTACTCCACCGGTATTCTCATGAAACACACACACACACGAGAGCATGAATTCATTCTTAAATTGTGAACAATAACATGAGTGTGCCGCCGGAGTCCACGTGTCGCTGGAATAACCATCTTGTCGTGCAGATACGGCTGCAGTTCTCTGTTCTGTTCAGTCAGACATGATTGTCGGGAGAGGTGAAGTGTGCGTGTGGAGGTGTGCTCACCGGTCTCACCCGTCCTCTATTCTATTTGTGTGTCTCCCAGATGGAGCGAGGGTGGCCTCCTCCACAGGCATAGACATCCTGCTGCTGGATGATTTCAAGCTTGTCATCAACGACACCACGCATCTAGTGAGGCCACCAAGAAGAGGTGAGGGCGGCCGCCGACTCCCAACCAGGCTTTTTTTACCGCTGTTGCTCCGCAGAATTGCTGCCACACGAGGAGGCGGAGAGGCTGAACGATGTCAAGTTCCTGGTGCAGCAGCTCTACACTACTCTGCGCATCGAGGAGCACCAACTCAGCAAAGAGCGGGAGCTGATTGGACGGCTGGAGGACCTCAACTCCCAACTGCGCCCCTTGGAGAAGGTGTGGAATTTAAATAACTGTTAAATCACTTTCAAGAGCGTCCGAAAGCTGACAGTTTTATGTAAAATGAATGTGTTTTAATACCCTGCCACCCATCGACTGACTGGACTTACGTGAGCTGTGGGATTAACGCACAAAATCTTGCATGAAAAGTGATGTTGTCACACATTCGACTTGGATTAGATTAGACAGAGGAAATGCCCTTTCTTAATCCCAAAACGTCTTCCTTCCCTGTTCCATGTACTAGTGCCGGCATCCACCCACATTTACATTTTTGTATGGTGGACTATGGAGTTTTGCCGGTCATGTGACTTCATGTGTGGCCCCTGTTAAGTCAAACATATAATAACATATAATAATTGTATTTAGTTAAATACATGTGGTTGTATGTACATGAATATTTCTTGTCCTTGGAAAAACAAAAAACAAAAAAACTCTAAATAATAATCAAAGAATAAAAGGAAAACGTATTTTGAATAAACTATAATTTTTCTTTTTCTTTAATTATTTATTTTTTATCACAGTAGTGTTTTTCCCAGGTTTTCCCACCTGATTTAAGGCCTGAGGGATTTTTCTTTGTTTGTTTTTTTGTTTATTCATGGTCACAGTCTATGCAGCCCTCACGTGAATGCACAGCACTTGGATTTAATGTTAGTCGCCCTCCTGCCCCTGTGTTCCACAGTCAGTCATAGTTCAGTGGTCAGTGGGTGAGTCACAGCATCAATAAAGGCAACACCAGTTTCCTCATTCTTCGCAGCGTGTGCAGGTGCCGTCCAGTAAATTATTGAATGCTTGAATCAATGTCTTGACCGAACAGTTACTTTGAAGATGAAAGTTTCATGGTGTTAACATGAAACTCTGGTACAAAGTGAACCTTGCTGGATATTCGCGGCTCGTACTGGCACAGTTTGATCTTCTAAAATTTGTTCGTTTCCTCAAAGTGATCGTAACAACCCTCATCTTATGAGCACATCTTGTTATGACCTTGTGGCAGAGGCTGTTATCTGAGAACTCCCTTGTCTTGGCGTTTGTGTAGGTGAGGGACGAGCTGAGCAAGAAGGCAGAGCGGCGCACCACCTGGGTGCTCTGGGGGGGGATGGCCTACATGGCAACCCAGTTTGGCATCCTGGCCAGACTGACCTGGTGGGAGTATTCATGGGATATCATGGAGCCCGTCACTTACTTTATTACCTACGGAACCGCCATGGCCATGTACGCCTACTTCGTGCTCACACGCCAGGTAAGACCACACCCCCTCCCTCCACAGTACAGTGGCACCTCGGTTTTCGAACGTCCCGGACTTCAAACAATTTTTTTTGCTTCTGATTTCGGACGAAAATCCAGAACTCAAACGCCCTCGAACAAAGCCGGAAAAACATAACGTGTGCGGACCGATCAACTGACCCACGACGCGCTTTGTTATTGTATTTGTTATTACATTCAGAGCTGGACACGCACCGGGCACCTCTTCACTTCTGGAGAGACGTCACTCACTTGGCAACCCCTCCCACATGCAGCGGCCACACACATAGAGGAACAGCGCACCTGCAGCAGACACTCTACATTCACTCCTACAAAAGACTATTTTAAGGCTTGGAACGCATTATTTCTTTTTCCATTCATTGTAATGGGAAAAATCGATTCAGAATTCAAACAAATCGCTTCTCGAACGGCCGTCTGGAACGGATTGTGGTCGGGAACCCAGGTACCACTGTACTTAGATATACATGCTAAGAGGAAATACAGTGAAAGTGAAATGTGTTTTAGAATAACTTGGCTGTAGTCTAGAAATAACTGGTATGTACTCCATGACAAAAAGATTATGCTGCCAACAATAATAATCTCATAAATAATAATAATGAATGATTAATAATCATGGTATTTAAATCTAATACAAATAATTCAATACAAAACCATTTATTTTGGCGGCAGCAGTTTTTTCCTGTCTCTTTTTTTATTTTATTATTCCAAAATGTTCTCTCTATCTTCATGCGTTGCCACGAAACCGAGTGTCAGCATTGAGTTTTGGAGGTGAGATTTGACTCTCCTCTCCCGTCTGTCAACTCACAGGAGTATGTTTACCCCGACGCCAGAGACCGACAGTATCTGCTGTTCTTCCACAAAGGAGTGAAGAGGACACGCTTCGACATCGAAAAGTACAACAAGCTGAAGGATGATATTGCTGAGGTACGGTCGCCTGCTGACAGATCTGATGTGCCATGTAAAACAAGCTCAGCGGGAGTCAGCTGTTTTCACACCTTTTTTTTTTTTTTTTTTTTACTTGCTGGTGTTCCGCAGGTGGAGTTGGATCTGAAGCGTCTTCGAGATCCTCTCCAGCTTCAGCTCCCGGTGCAACAGCTCTCCAATGGCAAAGAATGATGGGAAGAGTGATCCCTCTCTGCGCTCCTGTAGTTCTCTCTCCCTCTGCCTTCCTCCCTCAACACTCCCTCCCTTTCCGCTTCTCCTCTCCGACGACCCCATCCCTCTCTTTCTTTCAGTTGGTTTGTTTCTGTTTTTCTTCTTTTTCTTTCCCGACTGAAAGTGGAATCTTGCTTCAAGAGGGAAAAGACGGTGAGAATACCAGAAACTCTCTCAGATGGTGAAGATGTTGAAAAGAGTGAGGAGGAGGAGGATGATGATGATGATATTATTAATAATAATGATGATGATGATGATGGTGGTGATGATGGAATTAAACCCCGGCACTATGGATGATGTGAAGGGAAACCTACAGGGACCTCCTGAGGACAAAACCAGGAACTGTCACGCATCTGGACACTCCGGGACAGGGGACTCGCTGGACAGCGGCGCGCGTGTGGACTCGCGGGACAGGGACATCCGGTCACTCTGCCAGGTGGACGCAGCAGTCGAACCGTCCACACACTTTTCGCGGGCCGGTGGATCTTATCTAATAAAGTTTACAAGGAAGCCCTCGCCTCCAACGTGCCACGTCTGACTGCTGTCGCACCATCAGAGACTCTCTCCTCCGCTGCCTCTCCCCTCCACGGGACGGACATCAGTCCCCGGGTGACCTTCGTTGCAGGATGCCTGGACGGCCTGCTTTCCTCTTCCTGTTGATAATCCTGTAGCGGCCCTGCGGTCTGCCCAGACATGAGAGTACTACCGACAACAACATCACTGTGTGTTCTTTTATTCCAAAAAAATATTTTGGCACTTTTTATTTTGAAAGCCATAGTATATTTGTTATGAGAAGAATATAAATAAATATATATATATATGTATACAATCAAATAAACTGATGACCAGAGGCTAGTTTTTCCTCAATGGGGGGAGGAAGACTGTTGGACCATTTTAATGTTCGTCATCCAACCAAACTGTGTTTTCACCGAACACGTCTTTTGTTATATTTGGTGAGTGTCCGTTTTTATTCAAGAATCTGGTGATGAAATTTCAAATGTGCTTTGATGATATAAGTTAGAATGTGAATTGACTTTTATGTCACTGACCTTCTTCAGTACCAACGTTGCAGTTGTCATACAAAACTCTGTTCTGAATTTTAGGTTTTTATTCCTTTTTGAACATGAAAAAAGCTATTATGATTCATCTAAAAATGTCTAAATGTTCATGTATTTCACGCTCATCTCGTTTCTGGAAACAGACAGGTGAATAGAAAGTTTTGATTTTGGTCTTCAGGCGATGTAGAAAACCAGTTTCCTCCCCCCACTGTGGCCGTGATGCCTCCCTGCTCCCTCGACGGCCCGGCAGGGTAGACTGCATGCTGTGGTATGCCCTCAGTAGAAACTTGTGAATGTGTAGGAGCATTATCTCAACCGTGTACCCGATCGGGCACCTTTTCTTTGCCACATCGAGCTGAAGTCCCCCTGAATCTGTTTGTCCTGAGAGCCTTCAGAAGCCTTCTCCGCTTATTGGTCCATTATTGGGATTGCGTTTGTTCAGGTAGTGGAATGGAGATCCTCTTTGGACCTTTCACTGTCATTTTAGTTGTTTGTTTCCTCAAAGGGGACGGGTCATCACCTTTGTGTGTGTGTGGTCAAGATGGCTTTGTAGATCTGTGTACTGGCTGTTATAACACACATAACTGGCTGTTGAACGTCCAATTTTTGGTCCCAAAAAATTGCGCCCAGGAGCAAAAGTCATATGCGATTCAGTGCAAAACTTTTATTTTTTATGTAAAATGAGTTAATAATTTGCTTTAAGGTGCATTCACTGACCTGGTTAGCATCAGACGCCATGAGTCTAACTTGGATTCAAAACAATGGATGTTGCGTTGACCTGTTTCAAAATCGCAGCTGCCGACCTTATTGCTCCATAAACAAAAAACAGAACAGCCTTTTATGTGTTTTAGAAGCGGGCGATACACAGAGCTTTCACGTCACCGCTGTTTATTTCGGGACTCGTGCAGCCTCATCAGTGTGTCGAAATGGTGCCTTGTGTGAAGATGGATTTCACTGCTGGGGTGGTGGTCATGTGACTTGAACACTTGCATGTTTGAGGGTGATGTGGTTTTTTTTGTTTTCTCTCGAGTGGGAGTGAAATTGGGGGCAAAGTCCAGATTGTTCATAAATCCCCGGCAGCTTTCTGGATTTCTATTTCTGCCGTCTCATACACACACACACAAATGGCCCCTCTGCTGGTTCCATGTCCCGCCATCATCTCCTCCTTTTTTAAAATCACTCCATGCCTTTTGCTTTCATTTGTTAAAAAATACCTAAATCTATAATATAAGGAACTTTACTATAAAGAGGGTGTTGCATGAATGTATGTTTACAGGGGAAAATTATGTTAAAATAAACGATTTATCAACAAAAAAAAAAAGAAAAGAAAATACAGGAGAAATCATGTAAGAGCGTCATTTGTAGAGATTCTTAGCTAATAATGGACAAACTTGAGTCTGAGAATCTGTCCTGCCAAATCCAAGCCAACCAGCCGCTCTCCATCACCTTGTTTACTCCGGTAACTCTCTTTATTCTCCCTCGAGAATGGAAAACAACTGTGCGAGGCGTCACTTGCATCCAAATATATCATGACCTTCTTTCAGTTATGAATTGTGTGGTTGTTTTTACATGCACTTGGATTTCAATGCCTGAAGCAGAATAAATCGGGTGGAAATGATTCTCCATTCTGACCCCTTGTTTTGTTCTCTCGTCTTTATGTTTCTGTTGACATATGATGCTGTAATGTTGGCAAAAAAGAACATGTAAAATCCTGTATCATTTATGAAATATGTATAAAAGAGAAATGTAATTCAATTATCAATAAAATCCTTATCCAGGTTTTGGAGCTGCTGAGTGGCGGTGAGTTTTGTTCCTCGTCACGTGACTGATGCCGGAGATGTTCACCAGCAGATGCTGTCGGGGTCCTGACCCCCATCCTCCGGCTTTCCTTGGCCTCCCGCTCACACTTGACCGGACATCCCTCTGAGATAGATCGGCAAGGAAGTGGTTAAAGATAAATAAATGATGTATACCAGTCCATACCACGAGATTTCATGAGGCTTCACTTTGAGCGCAGGTCAACAGCAACATTCAATGTCCAAAGCTGCACTTTCATCTTCACATGCATGTTAGATTATAATGGATCACTCCATAATTGGTGGAACACGAAAATTGAACGCCATATGTGGCTCTATTTGGATGATTCACTTTCTTGTGGCTTTTATTTCACAACATATAAAACGGTTTTCAAGGTCACGTCATCTTTATTAATATCATAAGCTCAAATGATAACTATCTGAATGTTATTATTGTTTGAGCTCATGATGACGTGGAGAAAAAAAGGAATTTACTTATATGAAATTAAAAAAAAAAATCTTGTTTATTTAACAATAAATAAATCATTCCTATGCACAGCAGAGGTACGATAAATCACTATGTCCTCCGCAGGAGACCTGGCAATATGAAGGGAATGTGAGCATTCACAGCTCATTTCATCCTCCAGCCTCCAGGATCCATGTCCCTCATTCACTTAATTGTATGTAAGACATAAAAAAGTGCACGCGTCACTTGTTTTGCGCTGCTGAACGTGAAGTAGAAGAGTTGTCTCTGGTGCTGCTGGCGGATAAGCAATGAGGCAGGAGAGCTCAATTGATCTCACTGAGAGATCATGATGCTTATCGACCTTCAGCCAGCACGGTTTTAAATCATAAAGGCTGAAGACATTCAGACATGGTACGGTACGTGGAAGTTGCTTGTGTGTTTGAGGGCTGTGCGGCGTGAACAATAGAAGCATGTTCTTTGTGGAGTGTGGGGTGGAGAGGTCAGGGTCGGACAGACAGACGGACAGAGGAGCAGATATGAAGCATCCACTGATGAACACAAGAGGTTACAGCTCATGTCTCTGCTGTCACTACAAGCACAAGATGATATTTGTTGTGGTGACAGTTCTGCTGCAAGGTGTTGTCGCCGTCCCAGCCACCGGTGAGTCGCCATATTTTATTTTGCAACATTCATCTGTCAGATAATACAATATGTTCTTTGGCTTTTTGCTTGTTGAACCACGCAACACCGATGTTGGTCGTCTGTTGACCATCTTTTTATCGTACAGTTTGTTTGTTTTTAGTGGACCAGCAGCTCAGCATGTCGCCCCAATACAAAATACTTTTTTATTGTTTTATGGTTTTTATTTATTGATTTTATCTCAGACATCTAAGAAGGCGGTGTCAACAGTGTTTGGTTGCACCGTTCTTTGGCCCTTCTTTTGCCATCTTTATTATTTGTGGTCTTGTTTCATTTGTATTATTGATTCCCGAAACACACGCACACATAAAGTTTGGTTTTCACATTACTAGTCAATAAGCAGTTTTCTGATTCTGGTTCCTCAGTTCATGGGTCGACCTTTTAAAAATTCTATTTATATAAATATTGCCACTAAAAATGTTCTTCTTTTCTTTAGCAATGTATTTAATCACATAATCTCCACATTTAATTTCAATTAATGTCTTTTATATTTACTTTCCAAAGCACTGATTTAAATGAATTGTCAGCTAGTAAATCCTCATCAAACTTAACTCGTGGGCTGGATGCATTTATGGCCCATGACATCATCTGACTTGTCATTTGCTTGAACCTTTCTCAGAGGTTCCTCCACCTAAACCTACCAGCTCCAAAACCCTGAATTTATCCCCTTCATGTTCTCCGTTGAACATCCGTGGACCTCAGTGAACGCCTTCTTCTTCACCTCCATCTTCACAAAATTTTGTCCAAACCATCTGATCCTGACCGTCCTGGTTCCTCCCAATGACTTCTTCATCTGTTCTTCGCTTACGTTTGCTAAGTCTCTTCATTTTGTGATGTCACACCGCGACATGCCAGTCCTCCTCCACCCTGACTGCACTCTCCTCTTCACCACCCTTGATCTCTGTCCGTGACCCACCATGTCTCACAGAGGGTGCCACATGCTGCAGCCTGGTGCTCAGACCCAACGCTGAGAGTAATGTGTGAAAAGCTATGGAGCAAACTTGCTAACAGGATTGCCGTTTGTCTCCCAGTAATGGGATTTGTCGATAAGAAAAATAAAGAATAAGCTTGACGCTGCACATCTTTGGCTCTTCAATCAGTGACTCGGGCCCCATCTGTTGGATTTAGTGGCCTTATTAGCATCCAGCCCCATGAGTCAGCGATGTCCTCCACCTCTCTGTGGAACAGGCGTCCAGTCCCGCTCCTTCTCCCGGCCTCAGATTCGTCCCTATCATTCATGACTAAAGGCGCAGTAGAAAGCCTTGAAACGTTGAGTGTTTTCTCTCAGAAAAACGCTCTGAAATAGACGTAGTGATGATGATGAATTTCTTAGGCGGATATTTTTATCCCTCTTCAACCTGGAGCTTCACTATAAAGACGTTTTAGTGAGCAACAGCCTGTAGTGAAGCTGGTTACCAGGGCAATAGGGTGTTGCCGTCAGGAGGCTGCCACTCCATGGTGACAGCTGCTGCCTTCACTTCCTGCTGATCCTCTTGATCAGCATCACTCACTCTCTGCTGTCGTCCCACACGTCTCCCCTTCATTGTTCCTCTGCTTAATTACTCTGTTGAGTGAGTATAAAGAGACTATTGACAGTTTTCCTCCTCGCTCTCGCTAATCTTCTTATGTGCTTGATGTTCTGACTCCGAGTCTCCACTGAGATGCAGTCACTGGGGGCCGGTGACGACATATATTCTATATGAAGGTGAAACATCTGAAGGGGACTGAAGTGCCGATGCATGAAGACCTTGACCAAGAATAGACCTGAAATGCAGACCTGGACCCAGACACCCAGGCTCACACCCCAACCTCGGTCCCAGGGGAACAGAAGACCTTAACCTGAGCCCAGACCAGAGAAACTGATCGAGAGCCCTGACCCCAGTCTGCAGCAAAGACCCATGTCTTGACCTTGACCAAGAAGCAGTGCCATGGCCCTGAGTCAAAACCCTTGATAGCGTCTCCTGGTCTAGACACCATAACCCAGACACCATAACCAGGATGAGGTCCCAAGGCCTTTCCCTGACTTCTGACCTAGTTGCCAAGACGCTAACACCGTAGGTGCCAACCACAAATAAAGTGAACCCACCGCGCTCAGGCTGAGTCCGAGTCACACACTGGACCGGACCTTAATTTATTGTAAGAGGGGCGTCGAAGGGTAATAAGTGGCTTTCCTACACTTTGCTGCCAAACCCAAAAAGTCAAAGCTGGATCATGAAGCCATGGTCTATATTCACACTGAAAATGGAGTTGAAAGGAGCGTTCGCTCGCCTGCTAAACACTAGCTTTCTCTCCTCCATCAGCCTGACAAAAGGAAACATATCTTTGGGGAACACCTTGAACACCTTGCCTGCCCTCCCGTCTCGTGTTTCACCACTTTGAGATTGCTCTATGTGTCGATCCTCTGCCAGCTCCGGACCCCTGCTCTGCCTACATCAGCCTGAACGAACCACGAAGAAACACGGACTACCATGTCAACCAGTCGGCCGGCCTGCCGCACTGTGACAACCACATGTCTGGGGAATGGTACCGCTTCACCGGCATGGCAGGTGAAGCCATGCCCACGTTCTGCATCCCGGGGAATCAGTGCGGCACCCACTCTCCCGTGTGGCTCAACGGCAGCCACCCTCAGATCCAAGACGGCGTGGTCAGCTTGCCAGTCTGTGCCACCTTTGGAGACGACTGCTGCCGCTGGAATGCCAGCGTGGATGTGAAGGCCTGCAGTGGAGGGTATTTCGTGTACCGCCTTCCCAGACCATCCGCCTGCTTCCAAGTCTACTGCGGCCGTGAGTGCACATGTCGTAGAAACTCGTCCGTCTTTGTTTGCTCATGAGCCAACTGTCTCTTTAGCCAGCAATTCCTTTCACTGTGTGTGTTTTTGTACAACATTTTCTAACAAAGTCTGTGCCTTCACGGACTTGGAATTCAATATCCTTTTTTAAATGAATCAGTGGAACACAAATAATTGCATTACCCTTCTGAGTCGTTAAAGTAATGGGGTCCACCCTCAGAAAAATATGAAATAAAAGCTATTCAGAAGCTCTTTAATGGCGCCATGTGTTCCAACATTTTGAAGGTTTTAACCTCATTTAAGATGCACAGTAAACAAGGTAAAACTAGCATTAGCATGCAAGAGACTACACTACCGTCATCAAACTACACTTGTGTGAGTTTCTGTTCTGGGATTCAGGAGGATCCATCTGCACAAACATTCAGACTTTTTCTTCCTGTCTGTCTTTGTTGCTCAGATTTCTATGACATCTGCGATGTGGTGGACTGCAAAGGTCCCACGTGTCCTCAGCCAGAGTGTCACTGTGCTGTTGGGATGGTCCTGGGACCGGACGGACAAACATGCCTTGGTGAGGGAGGAAGGATGAGCGACTGATAAAGAAGAGAACACAACAAGCACAGGAAATTATGGTGGCGGAGAGGTGCAAAACAAAACACACTTTCACAACACAAAACACACAATCGGAAAACAACACGCAATTGCTGAAACAAAACCCACTTTCACGAAACACGCAATTGCCATAACAAAACACAAATTGACAAAACAAAACACACAATCAGAAAAAAACACAATCGCAAAACAAATCATACAACCGTTAAAACAAAACACATTTTCACAAAACAAAATACACATTGACAAAACAAAACATATTATCAGAAAAAAAGCACACAATTGCTTAAACAAACCACTTTCATGAAACAAAACACACAATCAGAAAACAACACACAATTGCTAAAACAAAACCCACTTTCACAAAACACGCAATTGCCAAAACAAAACACAAATTGACAAAACAAAACACACAATCAGAAAAAAACACACAATCGCAAAACAAATCATACAACCGTAAAAACAAAACACATTTTCACATAACAAAATACACATTGACAAAACAAAACACACTATCAGAAAAAAAGCACACAATTGCTTAAACAAACCACTTTCATGAAACAAAACACACAATCAGAAAACAACACACAATCAGAAAACAACACACAATCGCAAAACAAATCATACAACCGTTAAAACAAAACACATTTTCACAAAATAAAATACACATTGACAAAACAAAACACACTATCAGAAAAAAGCACACAACAAACAAACCACTTTCATGAAACAAAACACACAATTGCCAAAACAAAACACACAATCAGAAAACAACCCACAATTGCTAAAACAAACCACTTTCACGAAACAAAACACACAATTGCCAAAAGAAAACACACAATCAGAAAACAACACACAATTGCTAAAACAAACCACTTTCACGAATCAAAACACACAATAGCCAAAACAAAACACACAATCAGAAAACGACATACAATTGCTGAAACAAAACACTTTCACGAAACAAAACACACAATTGCCAAAACAAAACACACAATCAGAAAACGACATACAATTGCTGAAACAAAACACTTTCACGAAACAAAACACACAATTGCCAAAACAAAACACACAATCAGAAAACGACACACAATTGCAAAAGCAAAATACACATTGACAAAACAAAACACACTATCAGAAAAAAAGCACACAATTACTTAAACAAACCACTTTCATGAAACAAAACACACAATTGCCAAAACAAAACACACAATCAGAAAACGACACACAATTGCTAAAACAAAACACTTTCACAAAACAAAACACACAATAGCCAAAACAAAACACACAATCAGAAAACGACATACAATTGCTGAAACAAAACACTTTCACGAAACAAAACACACAATTGCCAAAACAAAACACACAATCAGAAAACAACACACAATTGCAAAAGCAAAACACACATTGACAAAACAAAACACACAATCACCCAGAACTGTCTGTGTGTTTTGTGTTACTGTATGTTTTGTTTGGCACCACTAAGCCACCATAGGAAATAGTTAGAAAAGATCCCAGCATGCTTGTGTCTGATTTGAAAGGCTGTTGTGTACTGCTAGATTCAAACACCAAATACATGAAGCACATGGGTTCGGGTCGAGAAATCACGGCCTCTCATTCCGATGCTGCGCTCTGAGATGAGGGTCCAAGGTGGGGTCACTATAAGAGCCTCTCTTTCTCTCCATCCATCATTATTTTTTACGGCTCCGCTCAGTAATAGAAAAAGTCCTTTAAATTTGGTCTAAGTCAATAAACAGCCTGCTCTCTGCAACTTTACTGCCCAATAAACTCCAGCATTTTGTACTTAGTTAAAGCCCACGTGAAAATAAAGCTGCTGTGCATTCAGATGTGAACGAGTGTGAGAGGGCCAATGGCGGCTGTTCGGAGGTGTGCGCCAACACTAAAGGCTCCCGGCGCTGTGAGTGCAGAGCGGGTCGGGTCCTGGCTGAAGATGGGATCAGCTGTCGAGGTAGATCCGAGACCTCATTTACAAGTTGTTTATTTTCAAGGTGATATCATCCCCTTTGTTTGTGTGGCAGAGGTCACCGGCTGTCATGCCGACAACGGAGGCTGCAGTCACGGCTGCACGTCCTGGCTGGACTCGCACCGGTGCCACTGTCCCCGAGGACTGGAGCTGGGGGAGGACAAACGCACCTGTCAGGGTGTGTATGAGAGTGTGAATGATCGATACCACTGCTGCACTGTGCAAATGTTTTCTGCCAGAGGATTTGCTGCTCCCCAAACACCACAGTCACTCCACGCACAGTCGATACAGCAGAAGAAAAAAGCCCAGTTTTGGTTTGATCAGACAGGAAGCAGCCGTCGCTGATCCAAATCCAGCTGTTGCTGCATCTCCTTCATCGCTTTTGTGTTGCTGTCTCGCAGTGCCGGTCCAGTGTGACCCCAGCTCTATCACCGTCTCCGTACCTAAGGACCTGGTGGGAGGACTGGAGCTATTCCTGTCGAACTCCTCCTGTCGTGGCATCTCCAACGGCACACACATCAATCTCTCCTTCAGCCTGAAGACCTGCGGGACCACAGTGGAGGTCAGGCCACGCAGTCGCTTTCATAGCTCTCAGTCCACATATTTAGACGTCTGCTGCGGCTCAGGTGACAGGTGACAAGATCGTGGGCAGCAACATGGTGACGGGTCTTCCTCGGAGCAGCCCAGGCAGCAGCAGGGACCTGATAATGCGCACAAACAAGCTGGTGCTGCCAGTGACCTGCGAGTTCCCCAGAGAGTACCAGGTCTCCGATGGATACCAGGCCAGTCAGCGCGGCTCGCCGCTGGAGTTGGCGGGTCACAGCGAGGGAGTCTTCCCCTTCTCCCTGGAGCTTTTTAAGAGTGCGGAGTTCTCCGAGCCGTACCAGACGCCGCCGCAGCTGCGCCTCCACGACTCGCTGTTTTTTGGGGTGGAACCTAAAGAGAGGGTGGAAGGTCTCTCCGCACTGGTCGAGAGCTGCTTCGCAACACCGGGGCCTAAAGCTGACCAGGCCCTCAAGTACTTCCTCATCAAAGACGGGTGAATGGTTATCTGCTTCAAGCTGTCTTCCTGTAGACACTCAGAGTAGAACATTGAGAGTTTGACCCTGGCTAAACCAGTCTCTGCACCTATGAATGAGCAGGAAAGCGCGAAGTGGCGAATCTTCATTTGTTTAAGTCGGATCAGGAGCTAGAGGAGCAGCAGCTGCGCCGCCACAGGCTCAGCTGCTTGACAGAAACAAGACTGGAAACCTTTCAGAAAATGAGGAATCTATCGACCTCAGACTCTGATGAATGATGAGTCCCAGGGTCACGAAATAGGAAAAATCATCCTGGGAATTGGCACCTTTCTTGTGTAGAAGTGTTACTGCAGCACGTACGGTTCTCAGTGGCACTTCAAAGTTTCAAAACAGATAAGATCACTGTGTTTAAGATCTCCGTGTTTGTTCCTGCACAGCTGCATCTCAGATGAAACAGTGACTCAGATCACCTCCAAGGACCAGCTCTCCAAGCACTACCAAGTCCCAGTCTTCAAATTCATCGGGAAGGACAGCCGGGTGAGTCCGGGCAGAAGCAGCCGCCGTGGAGGGAGGGCGGACTGAGCTGAGCGATGCCTTTGTTTGCAGCAAGTCTTCCTCCACTGTCAGGTCCTGGTCTGCGGGGCGGGAGACTCCCGCTGCGCACAGAGGTGCAGGGGGCGCGTGCGCAGGCAGGCTGGGCCGAAGAGGGAGCTTCACACTCTGAGTGGTGGACCCATCGTCATCCTCTCTGACCCCTGACAACTGTTCAGTTCCAGCTGAGGTCCGCAGTGTCGTCGGCATCAGCAGCAACATGGCAGGTTCAGAATGTCACATTCTGCCGTCAAGATACTCTCACTATACTCACTGACTCATATCATGTAGGCAACGTAGCCAATAAAAGATGCCAAATCTCTCTGTTGTACTTTGACTTGGCACCGCCGTCTTGCTGCTTTGTGCTCTTCAATTAGTCAGAGCTGAACTCTCATCTGCTCTGTTCTGCTCCATTCTACTCTGCTGAAATTACTCTAGCTCACTCAGCTCTATGTTGGAGATTACCATACGCCATTCTACTCTGCATTGATCTACTCTGCTCTCCTCTACTCCACTTTGCTCTGCTCCACTATCCTCAACTCTACTGTGCTACTCACTGCTCTTCTCTATCCTACTGTAGTCTTCTCCACACTACTCTGTTCATTCTACTCTACTTCACTTTATTCTTCATTGATCAACTCTACTCCACTATACTCCAATTTACTCTACTCTGTATTGATCTACTTAACTGTGCTCTACACCACACAACTCTGTATTGATCTACTTTACTCTACTCTGTATTGATATACTCTGATATAGTCTCTTCTTCTATACTCCATTATTCTCAACTGTACTCTACAATACTGTACTCCACATTACTCTATGTATGTGCTTTATTCTACACCACACTACTCTGTATTGATCTTCTTTACTCTACTCTACTCTACTCTACTCTACTCTACTCTACACCACGTTGTATTGATCTACTTTACTCTGCTCTACACCACACTACTCTGTATTGATCTTCTCTACTTTACTTTACTCTACATTGATCGACTCTACTCCACAGTACTCAAATCTACTCCTCTCTACTCTTCACCACACTACTCTGTATTGATCTACTTTCCTCTACTCAACTCTACACTACTCTGTATTGATCTGCTTTACTCTATATTGATATACTCTGATATAGTCTCTTCCTCTATACTCCATTATTCTCGACTGTACTCTACAATACTGTACTCCACATTACTCTATGTATGTGCTTTACTCTACACCACACTACTCTGTATTGATCTTCTTTACTCTACTTTAATCTACATTGATTGACTCTACTGCACAGTACTCAAATCTACTCCACTCTATTCTTCACCACACTACTCTGTATTGATCTACTTTCTTCTGCTCTACTCTACACTACTCTGTATTGACCTACTTTACTCTATATTGATATACTCTGATATACTCTCTTCCTCTATACTCCATTATTCTCGACTGCACTCTACAATACTGTACTCCACATTACTCTACTCTACCCTACTTGATTCCACTCCACAATTTGCATCCATCCACTCTTCTCCACCCTGCTCTACATTGATCTACTCTACTCTTCTCCACCCTGCTCCAATGTGCTCTGCTCCATTGTGATTGGCTCTACGCAGTTCTACTGCACTCTACAACGCTCTTCTCTGCTCTGTAATGTATACTGGCATATGACACACACCGGTGGATGGCAGTGGAGTTGTACTTGAGACCACCAAACCTGGGAGCGAGTCAAGACAGATGGGGCCGAGATAGAGACCACACAGAATAGAGAACACAGTCCATCATGTAAAACAGCGGCACTTCTCTTTGACAGTGCACAGTGTATTAATGTCAACCTCGGTGGCAGTTGACTTAGCAATTGGTTGAATTCCATCCCTTGAATTTTTACAGATTTTGTCATTTTAAAAAATCACAGCAGATGTGGTCTTGACACTGAGGTTAGACTCCTGCCGCCAATATTGTCCATGGCGCTTCACAAACCTTCTGATGAATGGGAAAGGTTTAAATGCAGCCGGACGTCCTCCACCAGCCAGGCCTGGGCACATGCCACTGCATGAACTAACACCGCACCACATGGATGTGCGCAGCAGAAGCCACTCAGTACTGAGTAGAAGTTGTCACGCCGTCGCATGCAAAGTGTGAGATGAGAGGAGACGAGCAGCGTCGCTTTATTTAAAGCACCAGACAAACACACACGGTGAACACTCCTGCACACCAACACTCGTATGTAACTATGTGTTCCAGTGCCAGTCGCAGTGTCAAGGTCTCAGGGAATTCTGGGTAATACATCCACTTCACTGCATCTCGCCCTGACAGCTGCGTTTAGCCACTGTAAATTGAGTGACATTTCTATTAGAACTCATTCACAGGTCACATGGTTCATTTCTGAAGGCTGACAGGACTTCATCATCAGGGCAGCAGTCTGAGAATACATAATAAAATAAACAGAATATCACCGTTTCAATTGAATATTTGAGCCTCTAAAGGCTCCAGTGTCTTCCATTCCAGTTTGGAAATCGCCATTCTATTGCATGTTTTATGAAGTATTTTCCATTAATATTAAATAATTTTGGAATGCTACACAGTGTTTTCCCGGAATACCTACCACGTTAATTAATTTAGGGAAAATATAACTTTATTTTTTAATAATATTGCACATTTGCCCAGAATTAATCAATATATATATATTATATTGTATACTTCAACATGACATATTATTTATTTGTTTACTTTGCCATGTTAATGAAACTAGTCTTATCAAAAGTATTTTTCATTTTTGCTTGGATTACAAGTATCGTAATAAAAATAGCTTTTCATTTAAAGTTATGAAACAAAACGTGAACACTTGATCCACCTGTAATCACCACAGTTTTACCGAAAAACATTTATTTTTGAAAGTAAAGTAACTAAACGTGTGCCTTTTATTTCTTTTAAAATAAACTTGTTGTAACGAAAGTAAAGAATATATCATATCCCAGCATGAATCCTGTCCTCACTATGAATCTACTTCATCATCTTGCCGTCACGTCAGCTAAACTGCAATTACTCAAACATTTATTCATTAAAAAAATAACCTCCATAAAGAGCGTTGCACGTTTGACTAATGCGCGAGTCCTGTAGACATTAAACGGCCGCGCAGCTTTAAATCATTTCTATCAAAAGGAAATGAATCCCTCTACAACATCCTCCCCACCGGGTGCTTTGTTTGGAGTCATCAGTAATTTATGCTAATGGAGTCATCCAGCCCAAACGGAAAAATGGCTTCTGAATATTATTATGAATATTCTGAGAGTCACATTTTCGTTTGCCTTCATTGTTCTGCTGGTTCAGATGGCGAGGTAAACTGGTGTAAAACATAGTTTTAGTTTTTTAGTTTTTACAGTCCAGAGTGGCCATGGGTCGATGAGGTTTCATGACACAGTGTCCTGACATTCAGAGGCCACCAGATGGCACTGTCCGCCGCATAATGTTTGGATTTGAACAGCTAAGTCGATGAAAGCTGATGTTATGTCTGAACCAAGAGCGCCATCTAGTGGCCCCTGAAAAGTAGGACCCAGTTTCATCAACCCTGCAGTGCTGTTTCATGGTGCCTCATCCAGCCATCACTAGCACAGAGTATCACAGCTCATCCTTCATCTCTCCCACGCAGACACACGCCGCCCGCTGACTGTTCATGTAGGGCCTGCAGCCCAGGGTCCACACCGTGTTATAGAGAGCATCCGCCATTGACTCACAGGCTGAGGAGAGAGAATCAATAAACCAAGAGGTCAAAGACTCACTTCCACATCTTCATGTATTGTATACGTCGATGCTTCCACTGAAAACTCAGGACTCGGGATCTAAGATGGCTTGGTCCTGCTTCTGCTTCTCACCTTGTACGTTCGACATGAAGCCCAGACTGGTCTTGAGGTCAGAGCAAAGGTCTTGTAGACAGGAGCGGAACTTGGAGTCGCAGTGGTACTTGTTGTTGCCGCAGGTGTCATAGCAGACGTCCAGGAGGTTGCAGCACCTTGTCATGGCAGGAATGCCTGGATCCAGCTGTCGATGGAACACACACACACACACAGGTGAGGCAACGTTTTAAACAAGGCTGTGGATGTTTTTGGGCCGGGGATCACCTGCAGTCCCACCAGGGATGAGCTGCAGCCGTTGGGCTCCTGGTGCAGGTAGCCGGGCCGAGGCTGTGGAGGATCTCCTGGATACAGACGCGCCATGATAAACTGTCGACGTCATCACTCCCGCCGTCGCAGCATCATGTTTCACCTCATCAATAATCTCAGATAAGTCGGACCTGATAGCGGCTCTGTGATTGTGCAAATGGATCAAGACCCGCTGAGTGTCCGGCATCAGCCGAGCCAGAGACACTTATCTGGCCTGATAGAGACCAGGCTGATAAACTGTTGCCTTGTTTCTGTGATTTCATTACGTCACTCACTCTCAGAGACTGATGAGAAAATAGCATCAACACTGTTCACTGACTCATGTCTTTCCAGAATATACCTCCCAGTACTGCGAGCATATGAGGATCAAAACATCTGGACTCACCGTATCTGCAGTTGTAGCGACAGACGCCGTTGTGTCCCCCCACCAGCTCCACCAGGGAGTCAAAGTACCCGTGCACAGTCTGGAAGCTGCTTCTGATGGAGTGGATGCTCCAGGCGCTTGTCTCTTGGGGAAGCGACGTTGAGTTCTGCAGGACAGGCAGGATCTCGTTCTCCTCGGGTGAAGTCTCGCTCGTGCTCGGTTCCTGGGCTGCATCTACAGGTTTCGCAGTTTCATCTGTGTCGACTCTGGCCAACAGGTCTGAGAGACTGTTCTCCGCTGGGACACTCTCTGTCACTTGCAGATCCACGTCAGAGGCCTCTTCCGTGGCGCCGGCCTGGTAGTGGCCCAACGTGGCGCACCACGATGAAGACAGCGAGAGAATAAGCAGGAGCAGAGTCTGGAGCAGCATGGTGATCGCCGCCGGTGTTGACACTGAGAGGAGCTCGCACAGACAGGAAGCTACGACTGGTCAGACTTTGACCTCTGATCAGACAGACAGCAGGGCTGCCAGGGGTCAAAGGTCAGCTCATATCGGCGGAGCTTCAAGGCATCATCCAATCAGCTGTCTGGAGCACCTCAAGTAGCTGTGGGGTTTTGGTTGAAGGTCAAAAGAAACCAATTCCAGGAGGATCTGACAACTCATCTTAAATAAGTTGAAAAAGTTAAAAACACATCCAGGAAGCCATGTTTTTTCCCCTCCCTGATCACTGCTGCCATCTAGTGGTTGAAAGAGAGCACAGCCGTTAAAAAGCGGTTTCTCGAATCAGTGTTTTCACACTTCCGGAGTGCGCTCGTCTCGGACCAGTTTGGAGGAAATGGCGACATCTAGTGTTTCTAACGTGCATGTTCATAGATTCACGTCAAACGTTGAAGCCCATCCCACCAAGGAAATACATAGATAAATTAAATAAAACCCAGGCTAGTATTTCTTTTTTTGCCCATTGATTTTTGTATTTTGACAGGCAGGTTGTTATTATTATTACTGTAGCGACACAGGAGTCAGGATTTGGAAAGCAACCAGTCCTTTTAATCCAAATATATATATATATATATATATATATATATATATATATATATATATATATATGGATTAAAAGGACATTTAATTTTCTCGAGGTTTTTTTTGTGTGGCCTCCTCAGATGAATCATGTGATCTCCCTCACTGTCTTCTCTGCTACCTTGAGTGCGTAGTTTGACTGACTTACACTAAAAACAGCAGGAAATGAGCAAACACCTCTCTCCACCGCACGGCAACTACTGCTGAAATGAAGAAGGTGTTGCATAACTTCATAGCCGCTTCTCTCATGACAAGTTCATGACCCGGGACGAAATGCTGGAAAATAAAGTTCTGCGGTAAAATCTTTTCCATGTGATCGCTGAAACACACGTGTTATGTTAGCTCTCGATATGTCACGTTAATATATATATATATATATATATATATATTGGACACAGAGCATCAACGATCACAACGGTTAGTCAAACAACCTTTTTGAAAGGTAAAAATCCAAAGTAAATTCAGAATCAGAATCAAATTTATTGCCATGGTCAGTGGGGATCCCACCAACTAGGAAAGTGTTTTGGAATAAAGTGCTGACAGAAAAAAATAAAATAAAATAAAATAACAAAGGCTGATCACAAATTTAACAGTCTGACGGCTGAGGGGAAGAAGCTGTTCCTGTGACGGGAGGTTCTGGTCTGGATGGAAGAGGGAAGAGGGATGAGAAGGGTCGGCTCTGACCTGCACGTCTCTGGGTCCTGATTCCAAACTAAAGTTAACAAGGTGTGATGTTTGCTCTGCTGGCATGACTTATTTCACGCTTGTTCCGGTGATGAATGGGTTATTTGTTCACGCGCTCACAGCCACGAGCGTCGTGAATTATTGATCATGTGCTGACACTGCTGTACCAGGAAGAGGAACAGCCCCAAGTCAAATGTGGTCCAGCACCAGTTGGATCTGGAGACTTCATACCTTCTGGCCGTGGACCTGCGGGTTTCTGTTTTTGGACTCTTGGACTTTGAACAGTGTGGACCATCGCTGGATGGTTCAATGGCAGTCAAAGCGCACCATTGGTTTCATATATATATATATATATATATATATATATATATATATATATATATATATATATATATATGAGAAAGGTCAAAGAGAGAAAATCAATAATGATCTTGTCTCTCACAAACCAAACACACAGGATTTCAGTCTTTGTAAGATGAATAATGAAACATCTCCCGATTAGAGTGATGCATCCACTACACTTAGTTCATTTAACATGTTGCTCAGTTAATTCACTGGTGACCAAACACGTCATTCATTCGTCTCTCTCTCCCATTGCATCTCATTGAATTTGCTCAAAATGTCTCACTGGGTTGAGAGGAAGTGGAAAAAAAAAATCCTTAATTTCCCTCTGGATGTTCATAAGCAGTGCTGAGTTTTCACACCTTCACCGTGGCAGACGTCAGTGAACAGCACCTTTGCTGCGGCTCCTCTGGGTGCGACATCAGCGGCGCGGCTGGAAACCAAAGGAGGAATGAGAGAGAGTGATAACAAGGTGGACGATCTCTGGGGCTTGTGTCGACGAATGTCGAGGACGGACTCCTGAGAGATTGGTGTCACTTTTGCGTCAACGTTGCGTAACCCAGGACGGAAGATCAGGATCTACCTGTGGATCTATGGAGGAAAACAGCCTCAAGACAATCCACTTGTAGTTTACATCTTTTATTTCACTAATTTGATATTGAAAATATGTGTTTTATGTAGTAGTACAACTACTACTACTACTACTACTAATAATAATAATAATAATAATGCACAGTCACTGTGACATTTATTGTTTAACCGACTGAAAGACAGTTCAAGAGATGAAGCACAAAGAACGATGAACAACGCCGAGATGTTTTCATGTTATATTTAATAAAAGTCATTTGGGCTACTGCTCTTACATATACATTTGAACATTCCTCAATTCTTCTGCGGAACAGCGGCACATGGAGGCTGTTCCGTTTTTTTTTTTTTACAAAAGGAAAATGGACAATATTCTTCTTTGTATAAAAAAATATAAGTTAATTTAAATTTAAGAGTAATTCAGAAAATAACAATAGTCATAATAGCAATAATAAGAATGATAAAGATCATAAGCTGAACATAGTGCAGACAATATAACTGGTGCTGACGGAGGGTGGGGGTGGGGGGCAGTGCAGTGTAATGGACCTTTCCATGTGGGGGTGGGGGTGGGGGGGTGTTGCGAGTTGCACACACCTTCTCAAGCGCACACACACGCACACACATGCAAACACACAGTGACCACAGTCACACACAGAGTGCACAACTGCCATCAGTTTTAGCACCATCAGCGCACAAACTCGCATCTGGATTGAAGAGTTTCACCGTTGCAGTTAAACAAAAACAAGGCGCACAAGCCGACGGAAGAGGAAGTCGCTCACATGGTGCAACATTGACCCAAAGCAGAAGTGCATGTTTTTGTGGGGGGGGGACATGAGCCGACACTGGAATGACTGGAGAGGCTTTTTCTTTTTTGGAAGATCTTGGAAGGCGAGTGATGTTGGAGGAGTTTTTGGAAATAAAGATGAATGCAGTGACGTGTTACTTCAGGATCATATTCTACAGCGTCAGACACACGTCACAGCCTTCACACCTGACAGAACCGAGAGTTTACTATCAAAGAATATCGCTCTTAAATCACACAAGTTCATGTGACATGTAATGTAAAGCCTTGGGTTTACTGGAGAGTCATATTGTTTTGTTTGTGACAGCGATGACAATTTTTTAAAACTGTGAAATTATGAAAATTGATTGTTGCTACACACAGTGAGACACAGTGACCTTGTAATTTTGTTTCTCTTTGATATATGTATAAAAAAATAGTTGACCTCAATAATGAGTTCGGAAAAAAAAAGAATGATAAAAAATGGCTAAGTTGGAGCATCAAATCAATCTAGCTGGGGGAAAAAACAAAAACTCTATCACTAGAAATAAAGTTGAAAAGGTGCTCAATAAAAGTTAAAAAGTATTATGTTATATGAGAAGAAAAAAAATATATAGAAAAAATAAGAAGAAAATACAAAAAAAAAAATTTAAAAAGATATTACCGCTATCACTATTACTACTACTAAAAAAACTAATAATAAAACCTGGTCTAAATTTATGTCTGTGGTTGGTCCTGTAGCCTTGTGATAAAATAAAAAAAGAACAAAAACATAGTCACTTCAGATGTCCTACTGAAGATAGTTAAAGATGCAGCCAGCTGTCTGGTGATGTATTTGGAAATATTGGGCAGATTTCTGGATTCTGTCTCTGTCAGTGGCAGAGCACCAGGTTAAGGAGCAGGTTAAAATTGGATGGAGCTTTGAAACACATAAAGAGTTGTCAGAGCTTTTCAATACGGTGCTATTATGGATATGCAATGCCAAAAATCCAGATCTGTGCGAGTATTGCTGCCACTGTGGAGAGTGGCTGCTGGAGTTCAGTGCATGAATCAATGGGAGTGAGCTACACGGCTAGACGAACATGGGTTCATATCCAGGTTTGAGGTGCAGCAAATATTGTTCCTTCTGTGTGGCTTTATTTTTATGTTCTCTCTGTGGACACTCAAGGTTCTTCCCAAAGAACAGATCTGTGTGTGTCCTGTGATGGACTGTCGACTGAGATACCTAGCTGGCGCCGCAAGCAGCCTGGAAGCCGTGGTGGAAACAAGTGAAGGAAAATGAATGAACAAAATGCTCGTACTTTCGTAAGAAATCCTCAACACTGTTGAGTCCATTAAGCTGTCTGCATCTTTAAAACAATCCTGGACTCACATCTTTATCTGATGGATGACAATGACGACGGTGGGAGGGCGAGACACGATCATAGTTCACACTAGCGTGGACGAATTCAGAAACAGTCAGAGTTTGTTTGGTCGGTGGAAGTTTGTCAGGTGTCACGGGAGCTGTGAGACGGGTTCTTCTGTGATGACGCTCTTGGAATATATTATTTAAGTTCTTGTACAATAATATCTCCGCTTAGTATAGGCTGTATATATATTCAAGTACTGCAAAGGATTTCAAACATTCTGTCGTCCCCCATTCACAAGAGGACGTCTGCGCTACACATTCCTTCTGTCTGTGGTAACGCCTCATTGTAGTAGTACAAGGCAAACAGTACCGTTTCAAAGGAAAAAGCCTGGACACTTCCAGGGAAGGTCCGGAGTAAGGCCTCTCAAGTCAAGACCGAAATGAAGAGCGAGACTATAGCGAACGGACAGATCAACTGAAAGGGCCTCCCAGGCTGAATGGGGCGCGGGGAGAGGGGTCCGGGGCCCCTCTGCGTCGGCTGGCGGTCAGTCTCTGGGACGGAGGAACAGTCAGTGATAGTCACCCGGTGAGGTAACTGCGTTTTCAAGGTCACCTTCAATGGATCCAGGAAGCAGGCTGCTTCCTTCGACTCCCTCCCAAATGTCAGACGGAATTCCGACCGTGCTCCTTTGGAGGGCGGCAGACCCTCAGGGGGTCAATTGTCCACTTTGACAGGACCTGAATGGGACGGTCTGCTGGGCAAGATGTCCTCCACCTCCCCCTGTGCTATTTTCTCCCACTGGCCCAGATTTTCCCTGCGAACACAAGAAGGAGCAGAAAAATCAATCAACATTAGACGCGCTGCTCGTGAACTCAACTATTTGACTCTCGTCACACTGGAACCCGGACTGCACAGATCATGAGGTCTTTCCAGAAACTGTGTAATTTTGTTTACGGATTGGTGGTTTTCAGCATCAGTCTGTCTGATGTTCAGCTCGGGCTTTAAGATCTCAACTGTCACTTTGTTGACATGCTCCTTCACTCAATATTGAGGCCTTCGCGGGCAGTCGAGACCGCAGACCACTTCTAAGGCTCAGCGGTCACGTGATCCCGCAATGCATCGTGGGCCGCGGCCGCCATGTTTACAGTCCACAGACTGGGACTGAGTCTAAAAAGACAGTGGTAACGATCGTCTGAATGAAGGCTCTGAATGTTACTGCGCTCACTGCGATCATTCCACCTCCGGCAGCTGATGTAGCTTTTAGTGCCACACCTCAATCACCGTATGACCTTCTGCTGCAACTGTAAGTTTATTTTCCGCCTCAGCCCGTCTACAGTGTCGAGCACTTCTCCAGACAATCTCAGTGTTCCACTAGGATTTAAGTGATTCCTCAAACTTGTACCTGTCAGACAGTAAAACTGTAGTGGACAGTAAAAGACAGTGAATGAACTAGCTATGTCCCAATAAATACTTACTTGCAGGCGTTCAGAAGCGGGCTGGACGGAGGAAAGAGCTGTGCCAGCGTTGTGTAACAGGGTATTGCAACAGAATTGTAGAATCCCACCTGAAATTGACAGAGGACCATCATCAGGAACGACAACATGGTATTCTGAGGCAGCGGACGGTGCTTTCCTGCCGTGCGAGCTGAGACATGGGAAGGATGGAAATCCCAGGGACACATCATCGGTTCTACAGGGTGTGTTTTCACTAGGCCCCACTTCCAGGTTCCACATTATGCAATATGATGTCATAAGCAAAACATCCATGAGGAAGGAGGCTAAATGGGACTGCAGTGATGGATGGAAAAATGTAAGTCTCAAAACTCAAGGACAGAAGCAGCAAGAGTTTGCTTAACACTGGAGCACCTGGTGTTCAAGCTAATGTGGAGCTAGACATTATTTTGCTCATTCTTTGTCAACTGTTAGAATGCGATGATTAATTCATCATGAAACCATGAATGAATCGGATTAATTTTATTCCATTGAAAACAGGTGGTCTTACTTGGCCTTGGGGAACCTCATCCTTCTTGTCTCGGTCCATCATGGGCATCGGTTGCATCCCAATCTTCTTCATCTCGTCCCCCTGGGTGGAGGAGAGTCAGCGCTCACAAGAGAGGTCGAACGCTAGCAAGCAAAGTGGCGAGCGCCACTGGTACCTCAGCCCAGAATTCTGCGTAGATGTCGTTGGCCGTGAGTCGCGTGATGCTCCACTGCTTGGTGACGGAACACAGGTCGCACGCCGTCATCATCAGACCAATCACGCGGTCCCTGCAAGAGAGAGGGAGGCCTCGGAGTCAGCTGCGGAGGACTCGCACGTCACCTACAGGCCGCTCACCGGTGAGTGTGGTTGTTCAAGTCCAGCGCTCCTGAGGTCAGAAGGTCAGAGAGCTGCTGGTGGTTGTTGAAGTAGAGGGCCAGGTCGGTGGCGATGATGGCCTTGCGGATGATCTCCAGCACCTGTTCATACTCGCTGGAATTCAGGTTGGAGAAAATATTGTGCCCTTCCAGCTATGGGAAACAAAGAGATCAATAAAAAAGCAAAAGCTCCACTGATGAGGCTCCACAGACCACCCCAGGTTGTGCTCCCGGCTCATGCTCTTCCTAAAAACACACCTCACACATGAACAGAACTGACTAGCTAGTCTGATGTCCTATGAGCTCTACCTGCAGGATGGAGACCGTCTGGGAGAAGTGGTGCTGCTCCATGGTGGACGTGGAGTAGAGAGCAGCCAGTGGGTGGTCAAACTTCTGCAGGTAGGTGTTGCCGTAACCTCGGTGGTCCAGGTCGTGACACAGGCAGGCAATCAGCAGACCTTTCTTCTGCATGGCACAGCACCACCACAAAGTTAGGAGGCTACAGCCGTGACCCAGCCTGGAAGCACCAACCTCTAACTCTGTGAAGGTCTCAGGGGTCTTCTGCAAGATGGCGTACATACAGTGGGCCACAGTCACCGCATGCTTCCAGTTGTGGTAGGGAACACGCCGGTAGTTCTTCCGTACAGACATGGTGAAGCGACAGAGCTTCTCCAGCTCAAAACTGCTCCGAAAAGAAAGGAAAGGTTCAAAGTGACGGAGGAAATTATGAAAGAAAGCGTTGTAGATTAAAAGCCTGACGACACGATGGATATAAGTATGTAGTCACTCATGCGTGTATGTGACTGAGGTTAGACATCTGTCAACAGTCACATGATGATCTCTGCTGTAGTTCCCATCTTGGAGGGTCTTTCTCTATTCCTGAGTTTGTTTTTCTGTGCTAGGTTCCCTCCTTCCTCTCTGTGTTGTGTTGTTTGCCACCTCATATATCTGCATTGTGGGGTTTGTGCTTTTACGGCGTGACTCTTTATTTTCCCCTTTCAAATTTCTGAGTTAAAAGTTGTGTTTCCCCTGTCGGAATCTGTGTTGCTGTGGTAAACTTTAACTTCCTTGGTATGGCTGTGTTTCCTAGGGATTCAGGGATCTGGTTGAGGCTAACTTCAGTCTGTGTGTGCGTGTGTGTGTGTGGATCAATTATTGGAAACACACCTGCTCGTGGGGACCTAATGGTTTCGTGGGGACATTTTGCCGGTCCCCACAAGTTTAAGCCTCAATTTGAAGATTAAAACTTCTAAATAACTGGGTGGTTATAATTGAAATTAACTTTGGTTCAGAGTCCAGGTTAAGGTTCGCCATTTCTTTTGGGTGGTTAGGTTTTGGGTGAGAGGCTGGGGAAAGAGCTATGCCAATGAGAGGTCCTCAGAAAACTGTGTGTGTGTGTATGTGCGTTGTGATCTCTGGTTCAGGACTTGTGTTTTATGCCTTAAACAAGAGTCCTTTTGATTGGTTTGGTATTTTACAGTGTGAATTCAGTCTTGCAACAGGGGCTGTGTGTTTTGGGCTTTAGACTTTCTTCCTCTGCTGTATTGGTTTGTGTTTACCACTTGATATCTGTGTTTTGAATTTTGTGTCTGTTTGTGTCTTTGGCCGTTTGCTCCAGTTTCTCCTCTGGATATTGTATATTTGACATTGTGTTTTCGTGTGCCTGTCGTGGTGCTGTTCCCTGCTTTTGGTGTTGTTGCATTGTATGATACATGGCACTAGAAAAACGACCGGTTTCATTATTCTCTTGTGATATTCTGGTTGGGGGCAACAGACCTGCTCTTCCCACAGGAGTTGTGAACCATGTAGATAAAGACTGCAGGCCAGATCTCCTCAAAGGGACTGATGTCAAAGTGAAACCTGGAAAATGGAGTCAAATGATTACAGCCAGAATACAGTCAGGCAGTGTTTGTTAAAAAATAAAAAACCCAAAGGACTAAAAATAAACACTGACGTCTCGATCTCCTTGTAAATTGGTGCAGGGAGGTTGAGCTGGCTGAGGGTCTTCCACTCCTCTGACGTGCAGATGCTGTGATAGGACAGTTTTTCCATCGTGACTCTATAGATGCACTCAGAGTGTCGGATCCTGTGGTACATCTGCCGACAAGAATGCCACAAAAACCGATGAGAAGTTTTGCTAAAAAGTTCCTAAATCCATTCCCACTCCTGGTCTGCATCCAGCAGGAACAGGTAGGGAGTCAGCTGAACATCCGGTTCTGATCCGGCACGATGTGGCATAAATTACGACGCAGACAGTTGCAGGCTGCTTGTCTTTAAATATTAACACTCCTCATCCATTTTAAAATCGACTTTGTGACGTCGCTCCTGCGCAAGTTTGTCACATGACGCGGGTGAGTCAGAGACAGAAGCTTCAGAACTTACTGTGATTCATGAAGAGATTAAAGAGCCTTGATTTATTTGGATTACTAATAATAAGATGTGAAATTAAGATTTATTACACGTCAAGCGCGGAGCAATCGCATAGAAAACACCAAGATCCATTAACACAGTTGAACAGTCAGACTCTCGCACAGACTTTAGATCATGTGACGTGTGCATTTTTGGGCACACATTTTTGTACTTATGTAGTAAATACTGACAGACTATTACTTTTTTCTATTTTAGACTTGGGTATAAAATACACATCTGATGACAAGGATGCGAAGTCAGCGGGAATGTCTTCATTTTCTTTTTCTTTTTATTTTATGGCAGTGAATTTAGGAGTTTCATTTTGACTAACACAACATTTTGACTACAAAATGACACAGATGAATCATGCATTGTTTTTCTTTTGCAGGGGACCAACTGCAGGTGCATCATATTATACAATTGATGTTATGAACAAAACACCCATGAGGACAGCAGATTATTTAGAACTGAAGAACTTAAAGAAAACACTCTTTATACAGCAAATCGCTGGAGCACCCAGATTTTTAGGTAACTGTCTACAAGATCAACTTAAATGGGATGATTCTGGTGTCAGATATCTCATTTGATTAATCACAATTAATTCATGTTAGAACTTCCAATTTTTTCCAGTTTTTCTTTCATCGAGTCCCACTCCTACTTATTTTAATTTATCAGAATCAGAATCAGAAAAAGCTTTATTGCCAATGTGAGTGAGGATCCCACCAACTAGGAAAGTGCTTTGGTACATTGTGCACTAATAAAAAAAATAAATGAATAAAAATATGCATTTACTTTTATTATTCTATATGTCTTTTTATTTAATTGTATTTTTGTATTTATTTATTTATTCATTTAACAATACATTTGGGCTTTTTTCCTTAAATATTTTGTCAAGCGTTTTTACTGAATGGATTAGGCCCTCGGACCGAGGAATACAGTCATATTTCTGACACATTTTTTACACATGACACATTTTAATGTCTTCATGTTCTATAATTTCATGACCCAGTAGATTATCTTTATAGGAAAATAAAGACTCCGTTTTTCATGTGTAGCACTGCCTTTCTGAAACAATGTTCACTAGTGATGAGTGGATGAGGTTTCATGAAACAGTGTCCTGCTCTTCAGAGGCCACCAGATGGCACTGTCTGCTGTAAAATGTAACATTTGACCAACTAATTCAAGAAACCTCACATCATTTTTAAAACAAGAGTGTGATCTTAGTTTAGTGGGCTCTGAAATTAGGACACTGTTTCATCAACCCTGCAATGCTGTTTCATGATACCTCATCTACCCACCAGTGGAGGTCACAAATACGCCGATGAAACTGTAAATATCTATTGGTACAGATAAATACTTTTCCTTTAAACTCCAGCATGCACACCAACTTGAAGCAAGACGCTTACTCACATTTGCACAGTGTAAGGCCAGAGCACAGAAGACAGCAAACATCTTAAAGTTGTTCTCGTCAGTTTTAGTGAAGGCACTTCCGCTTAACTTGTTCACCATCTGCACCACGCCGATAACAGTCCCCCGGCTCACGATGGGCATGCACAGGATGTTCCGCGTCGTGTAGCCGGTTTTGAGGTCCACCTCTCTGATGATTAAAATATTGCCGTCAGGACAGTCATAGCTGGAATGTCAAGTCAAGTGCACTGGAGTTACCGGTTGAATCGCGGGTCTGCATAGGCATCTGGGATGTTTAAGACTTCCCCTGTCCGGGCCACCTGACCAGCTATTCCCTTGTCTATAGAAAACCTGGGAGGAGGCAGACTATCATTGTAAAATAAACTTGAATCACTGCAAAGGCCAAGCTTCACTGCATTTCCAGATTATGATCTATCCATACATCTATTTATAATCTTCCACTCAGACTAATGTGAGCGAGAAGGGAGAATTTTAATGAATGAATGTATTATAACCAACAGAAATAATGCAGTAAAACAAATTTTTGTCCAAAATGTGCTTGACCTGTTCAACACTATATACTGTAAATAGTACTGTCATGACGAGACGAGTGCTGCTCACTTCATGCCTTATATTTAGCATCATAAAAAAAAAAAAAAAACTGACCTAATTTCTTTGGTTTTTCTAAAGACAGGTTTTCCTTCTTTCTCCTCGCCGATGTCGAACAGGTCAGAATACAGTTCTTTGTTGCTGTGATCAACCTGGAAAAGTGCGCACCTGTCTGCGTTCACCAGGTTTTTTGCATATATCTGCGAAACAGCACCGGACAGTCTCTTCAACAACACATTATGTCGACTTCCAAGGACAGAATGGCATGCATTTTGAACAGAAACACACGGCAGAAATCTCACAAAAATTATAAGGATAAATCAAAATGCCAGCGCAATATTCAACACAAAATAGCTACTTATGCTACCAGCTTATTTATGCATCTTAGCGGCATATTCTTTCAGTTTATTTGGATGTTAAAACAAATAAACTGAGAATAGAAAGAATAAGTTACAGTTTCGAAAAAAAAACAGAAAAAAGCTCTTTTAAAAAGGTGTAAAGCCAAGCTCTAACTCTAACAAACTCCATGGGCCACTTCGTCTGAGCAGGACGCGATCGCAAAGATTGAAAGCAGCCAGTTCAGAACACAAAAGACAAACACGAAATGTGCAGCTTTGTCGCCAATGTGAATGCACACAAGGAGTCACACTCACCATAATATGTTCAAGTAGAGAATCTATTGCCACAATGTTATCAAAGTATGTTCTGTGCGAAAAAGAAGAAATGGTGCATTGAGATGTTTGACAAAACAGGAAGCACTGATGACACATTCAGGACATGACATTGACTCTTTCGCTGTTCCCAGTCACGAAGAGACATCACTCATTGCAACTGCAGTTGAAGTGTAGTTTGTGCCTGAGTGTCTTACTTTGACACGTCTAGAAGGAAGTCGTTGAGCTCAGTTTGCTTGGCCAGGCCTCTGCACACCTGAAACAAGCAGAAGCAGGTCACGACCTCGCAGTCACACGTCACGACCAGCTTTTCCTGGAAGTCTGGAGAACCAGTTTCGGTTTGTGTGTGTGACTGCAACACCGCAAAGACGCTAGTTTCTCTGAAGGGTTACGCTACAAGAAGATTAGAAAACATCACTGTGGCATAATGATGTCCTCGGGGAGCTATAGCTGCTCAGTTGATTGGACTGGGCCCAGAGAAAACCCTGTACACAGTGGATTTGCCCCTTACAAAACACTGTACAGAACCAGAACAAACAAAACAGATGAGGCAAGCAGAAAAAAAATCACCTGTACTTGATGAATGGCAACCGACGCCCATGCTAGGTTAGCTGTAGCAACCTGAAATGAGAAGAAATAATAGATTAGATTTAGATATTTTCTATTGCGACTAGTCTGTTAAGTGACAGTATGCAGCAAAACCTTTATTAAAAAAATGTGTTGTGCTGTTGAATGTAAATAATGTATGTATTTTAAACATCAATGCTTGGTTGCAGGGCTATTCTTATACAATATAAAAACACAGCTATTTATGATATGAAGCCCCCAATACTCCAGATCCATATGAAAGTGAATAGCAGACTAACAGTCGGTCGCCAGCCTCGTTCCACACTCCCAGAGATGTGTCTGGGTCAGACTGACCTCCTGATGGCTGAGGTTGAAGGGTTCCTTGCCCCAGTGTCGATGCAGCTCCAGGATGGCGATGAGATCCCCGATGGCAGTGAGGATGGGGAGGCACAGTGCAGAGTGAACATGGATCCCTGAGTCCTGCCCTGTGCCTTCGGGGAAGCGCTCGTCCTGGAACACGCAGAGCAGTGGTGGTCACTGAAGACAGTGAATAAAGCTGAGGCATAACTAAAATGTTATGTTTATTTACTCGACTGGTTTTGGTAGCATTAGCATGTTTGAGGGGATATATCACAAGGGTCAAGTCCAGTGCTTTTTGTGGCCAATGCATTTCATGACCTCCCAAAAATATAAACATGTGATCTGTAACCGTAAGGCTTACATGTCCTCGCAATTACAAAGACACTGTTTGTTACAGTGACATCACTCATATCTGGCAGGAGTCGAGGTCTCGAGTCGCGGTAGGTACAAAATGTGTCCGCTTATGGAATGTGACCGGGCTTTGACGTCACGTTTGGCAGTTGCGATCAAATCAAAGCTTTTTGATGAGTAAACAAAACTCTTTCTACCAGTGTAGCCACTCCCAACCAACCCACACCATGCAACGGACGGGGAAACTTTTTTTCACACTGTAACGTAAGGTGAAGGAAGTTCTAAACTGAATAGTGAACTAGCTAGCTCAGCTAGTCAATAGCTAGCTGCAGACACAAATTTACATCTTTTTTTAAGATCAGACCAGATCCTGAATTCTATTAACTTCGGATAAATAACACATTTCTAAAATCATGTTGAATACTGATCTTTCTGTCAGGAAAGAAATGAATGTTTTGAAATAAAATCAATCATCATGTCTCAGTTGGGGTGCATTTTGACTGAAGACCTCAGGCTCACAATTAAAATTATGCCATATATAGATATCTGAATGTCCTGTAAAAAACTGGAAATGGCATTGGTTTTGTAGCTCCTTCGTGCATCTTCATCAACAGTGTCTCACCCCGGTGACGTCCTCTACTAGCAAAGTTTTGCGAGTTTTGGCAACGTGAGCTGCGATCGTCGTCCCAAAAGCGATGGGACCCGAGGGGATGAGGCTTGGAGGGCCGCCGTTGGCCCCCGTTGGCGTGAACAAACATAAACTCTGTGACGCACAAAAAAGAGAAGTTGATGAATAAAAACTATACATGAATAAATTGTGGATAAATGTCATGAAATACATACATTGTTGCATTCTCCCAAAAAGTAAAGTGCAAATCCGTCAGCTTTTGTTGCTGCAAAGACATGAACATCGGTTTGGATTATTAGTAAGGAAGCGAACAGTGTAGCACTTTCGATGCTTCAAGGCACAAATGAGCACTAAATATACTCAATACTTTTGCATAAATAACAATTATTAAGAGTCACATTTTGAGTCACTGCATCATAGTATCCTAAACAACATGACTACAAGTTCCATATTGCTGCAACAGTTGAAGCTCTTGTAACAAATGTCATCCTGGCTAGCGGACGACGTTAAGCGCTACATCACTGAGTCTATAGTTAACTCAGACCTTCTGAGTCCATGGACCTTCTCTGTTGCTGACCCGTCTCTTGAACTCATACACCCTGAACTTTCCATCTTCTACTACCTCACCGACATTTTATTTGGTTTCCATCAACTCTTGCTGGTTCGGCCATGTTTTGCTGGTTCATTTGTTCAATTTATGTTCCATAAGAGGTGCTAAACAAACCCTGATCTTACTGTCAATCTCCCTCCTACCATGTCTGACAGTGGTGTTGCCAGCATGTGTGTTTTCGCTTGAGTTGACACCTGTTTTGATGATGTTGCACAGCTCATAGAGCAAGAGTTTGTTGTCTCCTCCAGTGTCTAGCCGCTGCTCCATGTAGCTGTTGAGTTCGTACACCACACCCTGCATGTTCGTATCCTGGTACTGCTGGAGACAAGATACACACAATTTGCAACTCCACAACCTTGCAGCCTCGTGTTATCGCCGCGATTGAATTTCCCGACTCAGCAGATCTGAGGCGAACCTGCACTGCAGACTCTCCTGTGTCACTGCAGCGACTCTGCTGCTGAGACGGCAAGATTTTTCCTTTTTTTTCTGAATGAACTTGGATCCATTCATGAATGCAGAGACATCCATGCTTACATCTGCCCTCACCGAACACTCCCCTTTTTATCGCAGCTTTCTTGCCCAGGGATCCCCCAACAGTCCCGGGAGGCGGTCGGCTGAAACCCCACAGCTCTGATTTGAGCTCGGGCAGGCTTCGCGGCTCAGCCTCAGTGTAAACGTGTGGTTATGTAAGAGGCTGCGTTCCAGCTCCATACGAGGCCCAGAGAGCCGTCTATTTCTGCGGAGAGGCTGAGGACAGCACCGCAGGGAGAATGGAGCACCAGACCCCCTCCTCCCCCTACGGGTAGCCTATCCTCCCACATCCTGTTTGCACAGACGTATGGATGACGCACAGAGGGGTCGAGTGGCCCTCACTTTTTAATGCGCACATTCGTTTGAAAGACATTTGTACTGAGCTCCAGGAGCTCCCTGCTGCCGCTGGCTCAACGCCTCCTGTAATGGAGACAGTGTGAGGTTTTAACGCATGTGGTGTGGGCCTCTTTTATTAGTTACACTTGTTGAACAGCGGCTTTGATGTGCACCAGCCAGGCAATTCGTTTTCTATTCGCTGTCAAAACAGAATGAGCACTGATGAAACCTATACCTACCCTGCTGACTTCTTTGGACGATGTGTCATCTGTGGAGACAAATAGAGAAAACATTACAGATCATGACAAAAAAAAAGTTTCCATAATGACTCCAGCCACTTGCTCCACTGATACCTGAATTTGTGCCTTACTGATAGAGCGGCAGATTCATTTTCTTTAATATACAATAATAATAATAATAATAATAATAAATGGGATAAATAGAATCATATTAGATATTTGTACAATAATAATAGTATTTCTTTCAATCAATAACAGTGATTTTACCATGTGAATTTCTCCACAAACACAATTCTAAAATTTTTTGCTTAAAAATTTAACACATTTTTTGATGCGACAGTTGGCAGTCAATGGCATGTTTAAAAGGCCCAGTTCTGCTGTGAAAATAAAAAAAATCCTTCAAAATGACATCTTGTTTGCTGTTTATGTAGAAAGAAAAATGAATACTGTACTGTACTGTAATGAATAATTTTAACTACTGGCCGATATGAAGGAATTTTAAAAATGGGGGGTTTTGAGAAGGGTCGTGGTGCATGTGTGAGTCACAGTTTTAAAGTCACATGACACGGAGTACTGGCTGAACACAAGATAATTATCATTATGAAGCGAGTACTATGATCCATTCATTGACCGATCAGAACAGGCAAGAATAATAAAGCACACGCTTCACAAACATCTTAATCAATTTCAATTGTGTTTCCCTGGATAAAAAGAAAAGTGTACAATCTGATCTCCAAGATTCATGTGATGGCACCATGAGGAAAACTTGGTCCCTCTTCAGAACAGCCACTGAGTGTGAACCGAGCTCTTTATACGTGTGAAGAGAGAAATTACATTTGTTGGTTCGAACATGCCTCCGGTCTGCTGCCAGTTTCCTAACTTAGCCACGAGAGCTATTTAGGAGTGAACCCCTGGCCGTGCGTGACGTCAGTCAGAGGACAGAGAGCTGCTCCAGAAACCATGTGGAGGCAAGATGAAAAAAAGGATTTCAGGGAGAATGTATTTTTGTAAGAACTTTTATGCCCAGGGTGTGAACAGATTTGATATATTGACTGATGATTTTTATAGAAATGCTTTTTACGGAAAGCTTTAATCTAATCATAACAGAATTGTGTGTGTGTGTGTGTGTGTGTGTGTGTGTGTGTGTGTGTGTGTGTGTGTGTGTGTGTGTGTGGTAACATCTGAGTCTATATCTTACGCTGCATGACATGCGAAACTATGCAAGATGCAGGAGATAGAGGACTGTATAAATAAACCTGATCCGACCATTCAGATTGTCCTGAAAAGGAAAAACATACCAACTTAACTCCATTTTTGGACCAGTGCCGTTCTCAGGGATGCCGTAATAGTGTGGCTTAATTGACTGGTATGTTGACTTGTACATTAACAAAAGCTTGACTTTGGATGTTTGTTCAGCTATTCTGGTGACGCTTACACATGCAGTCAGCAACACGAGTTACAGTGGAAGGTCTGAGTTGGCCATATAGGGGTTACAAATGTACTGGCAGGAAGTGTAACACAGCCACAGGGCTGATGTGACAATCATGTATAAGCCATAGAGTGCACTGAACAGATTTCAAACCAGGTGACTCTGTCTTTAAAAAAAAAGATTAAAAAAAAAAAACAAAAACAAAAAAAAACAGATGGGCAGCCTATCATGAACCGAAAGAGAAACAAAGGGGTCTTGAGTTCTGTGACATGGTTATTATAGTTAACTAAAACTAGAAACTAGAATTGTAAATCATTTTCGTTGACTGAAATAAAAATTAAAACCTTTTCATAAAACGACAACTAACTGAAACTGCATTGTCTGTTAATTAATCAAAACAAACTCAAATTATAGCACAATTTTGTCCTTCGTTTTCATCTTTATTTATTACATAAAGAATCATTTTGTGATTCCTTTAAAATCTATTTTGGCTCGGCCACTCAACCTGACAACACAGACTCGTGCGATGGTGGCAGTTGGTCAAAAAATGCCATCATTCCAAACCTAATGCATTTTTTCTCATCTTGTTCCTTCAATATACACCATATTGATGGAAAAAAAAACAAATAACTGAAATAAATATAATTATATATAAAAGGCAAACTGAAACTCAGCATTTTCAACTAACTAAACTACAAACTAGGCAACTCACTCTAAAAGCTAATTAAAACTAACTGAGTGATAAAACAGAAATTCAAACCTAAATAAAAGCAAAAACTAATAAAAAATCTAAAACTATTATAACCTTGTTCCGCGAGCAACAGACTTCAGTCATTATGATGCTTCTCGCTGGATTTTTCTGCGAATAACACTGCAAAACCGTCATATTCATGTGTCCACCTCCATGATGATTATCCATTTGTTTTGATGTTTCCACTTTGTTTTAATATATTTCATCAAGTGAGATTGCATATTTAAAAACAGATCATTTCTCTGAAGGCGTGGCGGCTCTCATTTATGTTGCGGTGGCACGACACATTAGTTTGTATGTGGTGAAACCCTGAGAGCAGCCACAGATCTGCCAGCAACCTAATGTTGTTTTACCTGCTAACCCCACGGAACTTAGAAAAGACAAACTTTTTTGGAAGTCTCAAAAAACACTTTGGGAAACGTTAAATATAACTAAATGAATTTTAAAAAGCCTAAAAGGCTTGAAAAATGTGAACAATAACTATTTCTAAAGTGTTGGAAAGCATTAAAGAAAACAAATGTTCCAGATAAGTTGAAAAAAATAGAATAACTGGAGATGCTAAAAAAACAAGACACAAAAAAGAGTATTCTGTCGCTGATCAACATTGTAAACAAAATGATTCAGAAATTGCCATATTGAATTTTTAGAACTGTTTAAAGACATCATGTTTGCCATGTTGCCATGTATTGAATGCTTCATAAATCTTGCTGGTGGAGGTACATTTCTTTAGTTGCAAAGACCAGACTGAAGCCAAGTCTGAGGGTTGCCGTGTTACGTCAGGCATTTTATCAACATGAACGGAGACCAGCAGTCTGGACTAATGCCATCCCATATTTTCAGGAAGCCGCTCTGCTTTTAGTAAACACCGGATGAGCGGGCCATGAGTTCTTGGAAGAAAATCCTGCCGGCTCTCTGGATGTGACCGTCTAACACCAGCTGAGCGGGGCAGAGACAGAGCAGAGAAGTGAAGATCAATGGAAGCAGTTCCACAATGCCTCAAAGCCTAAAGTTGATTCATACATCTATTTTTAAAACATTTATTTATCGACAGATTCATCCCAGCTAGCTGGGGCAAGGTGCAGTCAGTCTCTCCAGTCTGATGAAGACAGAGCGCCACAAACTCTCAGTTCACACAACTCACAATTAGGCATCATAAATAGACCCGGGAGACAAACATGCCCAAAACAACAAAGCATCGAGAGAACATTTACACTCCCACAATTAAGACTCAGAGACAGATGAGGCATCAACCACCACATGCTGACCTGTTGTGTTTCCCTCCAAATCAATGGCGACATTGTGGAAGATTAAAATTAGACTCGGAAGTTTAATTTTGTGCCTGTATTTTGAAACTTTTCCCACTGTTCTAAAATGTGCTCGCGCCATCATGGAAAGCCCTGCAGGTGAGGCGGATCTCCAATCACACTGCTCCTGGTACACAAACACATCTTTGTCTGCTGGTGACTGTGTCCAAATAAAGCTGAGAAACTGAATCAGCTGCTCCTCAGCTCAACCCAAATCTTGCCCTCTGGACTCCGGGCCACAATGGCCGCAGATCCTTGTCAAGGGTCTGCGTTTGACATCAACCTGAGGCCTGAAAATTTTAAAATACTCTTTGAGCAGCCTTAAACCTCAACACACGCCAACAGATGCAATGATCAAAGGGAGTTGGAGAAAAAGACAATTGTTTCTCAGCATTAATATTTCATTCATCAATGCTCTGCACATTAAAGAAATATTGACAGAAGCTCTTGGAGACGCTGTAACACGACTCCTTGCACACAGCCACAGTGAGTGTGTGCGTGGATTTATGTAAACCTATGTTGTCCATCACATGATAAGTGAGGACGGGACAGGCTGCAGGCTCCACTTCCAGTAAGACACGGTGCTCTCAGTAAAGATCACATGCGACTCTTGGAAGAAAAGGCCTCATCTGTGAAAACTGTCTTATATCACAGAAGATGTCCTGTGTATGTAATTACTAATGCGGCATTTTACATTTACCGCCACACGTCTCCCTCTTTAAGCGCAATTTCATGTAAACCATGAGTCAAGCCCAAGTGCCGGGGGCCAAACCTGCTCCCTTAAGTCTTTTTAATGTGGCAGGGCTATAAAATATGCGTGAAACTGAGTGTACTTCTCTAAGAAAGTAGTAGTGTGTTGATATCATGACCTACAGAGACCCAGCTTTTCCCTTCGACAGGCCAGCGAGTGGAGCTTTTAAACGTCAATCCAGAAAATTCCTGACTTCCAGTAAAGAAGGGAACGCTGATGAATGTTTGTGCTTCAAAAAGACAAACCGCCTCCTGAGTTTGTGTTTAGAAATACAGAGAGGCTTTATGCTAAAATTAGCCATCAATAATTAAAAGAGACAGCCATATCAGATTCTGTTTTCCTATTAAAGCATGTCGCTTTCAGGCTGTCCCATAGATATTTCTTTGGTTTAGCCCACGTTTTTGGCCGAATCAAAATTAAGCTGTAGAAAACAAATGTTACTGAACACAAAATTAAAGTTTTGAAGTCTAATATTTATTTCAAGTAAAAAAAAAAAAAACAATATATAGAAAATATAAGAGCTAAATAGCCTCTCTGCCGGTGCCACCAGTAGATCACAGGTTTTACTTATTTATTCTGGGGCTTTTGAACACAGAAAAAAAACTGAATAGAAGTCACTATTTATTTAACATTTGTTGCATTCTTTAAAACTACACATCATCTTCTCATCCTAAGCATATTTTTTTGTGGCCTATCTGAATTGCCACTCTCGACAGACTGTATTTTAATGTCAGTAACAAGGAAATACATTTGATTAGTAGTGCATTGTAAAACTGTATATTGTATATAGTTTTAATCCTACACCAAATAATGTCTTTATCACGTCCTACCTTTGGCCTATCCCCACATGGAAACCCTCTCCTTGGTGTATCCTCACCTTACATACCGAACCTGCTAACCAGATTAGCAGCAGCTTTTGAACACTTCAGTATCCAGAAAGTCTACCTACTGTGTCACGTCCCACAACTCAACTACCAGTCCCGTTATGTACTGCAGCAGCTAAAGCTCTCACAACAGTAGCCACAGTTGAAATCAAACTTGAATTACTCACGAAATGTAAAAAAAAGCAAAAGTGAAGCGTCTATGGCTTGAGATGGACCTTTCAAGGGTGTTGCTCACCTCTCACCATGAGAGTCAGGGATAAATGGAAAAGAGAAAAATTGAGTTACACTTTGGATTAGGGAACATATATAACTATAAGAAAAGTATTCATTCATGTGTGTATTAGCAACACATTAGCCTGAAATGAATCACTATAAAGTACTCTTTTGTGTCCTCTTCAGCCACAGACACACAACAGCTACACAACACCATAATTACTGATTATAACAGTAATAAACAGCTATAAAGCAGGTTTATTATTAAGTGCTGCCGAATAATATTGATGTATTGATATACTGTATTTCATTCCTTTAATTATTGTCTTCACTATATTTGTAATTTCTGAGCGTAACTTTCAAGCTTGAATGGTATCATAAAGCTCTCATCTGTGTAGCAGAGCTGAAGAAATCTGAAATAAAAAATAAATCTGAAACCTTCAACCCTTAAGTCGGGATTGGGTCTTCTCTTGTTCTGCTCTGATTCAAAGCAAACAGCTGAATGTTCTAAACTGGCACCAGCAGGTTTCATTTTTTGATTCCCGGGGAAAAGTTTTTGGGAATTGCAAGGACATGGGTTTACAGAAATCAACTCATAGTCTCTTTGTCAAACAAACTATGCAAATTCACCTTCCAAAATATCCTCTACGGTGGGAACGCAAGTGTGATATGGTGTTGTTACTCATGAGTTCCCCATAGATTAAAATGTTAACGTGTTCACCCACGGTAGGAACTCATGGTTTAATTTTGTTAAATTTGACAGTAATTGAATTCTCGCCTTTAATAACCAAATAGTGTATTAGTTAATATTGAGGGGGAAATACAAGCATGGATCAAAAAATGAATGACAAGCTTGTGTTCTTATTAAAATAGAAATGTTCCAACTGAAATTTAAGTAAATATTTAGGAAAAAACTCATCATAAAAGATAAAAATGTGACATATTGAAATGAGCAAGAAGGTTTACATGAGAAGTAATTTGTAATTTAAGTGGAATCTAAATGGGACTCAAGCAATACACACGAGAAATACAAAAGAAACAGTATAAAATAGTAAATCCTATGTGACATGAAAAGTAATATTGACTTTGTCCATAAAAAATAAATTGATAATTTAAAAAATACACAGAAACAAAGAAAAAAATACATGAAAAATAGAAATGCTTTTGATTTTGATTGATTGATTTTGATGCTAAATACATGCAGAGTTCAGGAATCGTTATACAATAATACATTTCAGTATAGATAGATAGATAGATAGATAGATAGATAGATAGATAGATAGATAGATATCTCTATATCTCTATATCTATATCTATATATATATATATATATATATAGATAGAGAGATCTTTATATATATAGCATGTGTTTTATTTCATTTTGACAGCGTGTTCCTGTGGCTGACCCAAGAGAACAGAGGTGCCCACAGGCAGATCACTAAATTCCATCACACATTTAAAACAAACAAAGCCAAGATCAAAAAAGTCTTGGACAAACTTTATCACAGTCACAGACTGCTGATGTCTTCAACACGGCTCCCATTTCAAATGTGACGAATCCTGTCGCCGGCCACTTTCTCCCTTTGCTCAGACCCACCCACACTCTCAGCCAGCGCCCCCATCGTCACCACCGACCCCCCCTCCCCTCCGGCCGGCCCCCTTCAGCCGGCTGCATGTCTCTGGAGGTCGCCTCTGACGTCAGCAGCTCGACCGGGCACCGTGCCAGGCCTGTGGGCCCTTGATGGATGCCGTCGGTCTGCGAAAGGGTCTGCTGCGTGCAGTGTGCACCGTACACACTCACCCCGGCCCGCTCAAACACATCTGATGACCCGTAAACGCTCGGCAGGACTGTTCCCTCACCCTGTCTTCTGTCTAACAGACACACTGACGATTAAAAGAGACACACACTGAGTGAGTTCTGCGTCCAACGCCTGGTGAAAAAGGCAGGCATTTCGAGTGAAACCCGCTACAACAAACCCACCCCACTTGGTGTGTATGTTTCGGTGGGGTGTGGGGGCGTGTGTTTACCTGCAGACTTGCTGCTCGTCTTCCTCTTCAGCCATCTGTCCAACGTCTCTGCACTCACACTCTCCAACACAAAGTCATCCAGCATCTGCGAGTGCTGAGAGAGGTAGGCCTTCACTTTCTCATCCGTCAAGCCTGAGAACCACAGAAGCAAAGAGCCTTTTAGTTCATCCACACAGAACCAGTGGCTTACAATTCACGCTCACATTCTCCCAGTCCAGAGCAGAAACACAAGGTCAGAGTTCATCGTCAGATGTTTGGTGCAGCATTGGTCTCTCAGTCGAGCATCCTCCCGCTGCTCTGTTAGCCAAACCGGCTCACTAGTGTTTACTGTAAAGTCATGTCTCCAGGGTCAGAAGCCCCCAAAAGAGGCTGGCGGCTAAGGGAGGACTCAATTGAGCTTAATAGGCAATTATGTTCTCGAGAGGTTGCTAAGTGCTGCTGTTTACCGTCTTTGTTGTCAGGGAAAAAAAAGCTTTTTGTCAGGCAATTGTGGAGGGAAATTCGTTTTTCAAACATCCACCACACGACTGGAGTGGCCACTTCTGCACCGGTTATTAACATTAAGTCAACTGAAAGATGACAAGTGACAGAGACTTGTCGGAGACGCCGTCACCGCCAGGGGAGTGTTCTGGCACACGTGACAAAAAAAGAGAACTAACTCGGCAATTGTATGTTTTTGGACTGAACCACAGTGACTGGAGGAAACACCTGCATGTCTGAGAGAGAGAGAGAGAGCCTACTGCACAGATAAGGACACTGGTCACCCCTTATCCCAGTCGCCTGGAGTTATTCAACACTGGTCACGTCCTCATTCATTCATTCTGGACATCGAGTCCAGCAGCATTTAGTGATTCACCTTGATGCTGTTCAGTCCTTTTTGATAATTAATAACCAGCTAATAAGCTGCTAACACACACATGAATACTGTAGCTTATAAATGGTAATATGTGACTATTTTGTAATTATTGCTTCTTTAAAAATGAAGATTCTCAATTTATTTTCTTGTATTTATTTTTATGCAAAAGATGGTTTCCATGTTGTAAATATAATTTTAGTAGACCTAATTATTTGCAGAAACAAACAAACTTCTGAAAATGTATTATTTGAGACCTCAATTAATCGCAGTTCAATGGTATAAGAATATTTGCCACAAGAAGCCAATTCTACAATTTGAATGAATCTGGTATATTACTGAATCAAACCATAAATATATTTAAACAACAAAATATTGTTTATTTTGCATCAGTTTAACAATGGCATAATAAATCACGATGGTGGTTATATTCAAGTTTTTATATCACCTTATTTAAAGTAAAGCTCTTTTAATGCCTTGAAAATATCTGTATAAGAATTTCAATTTTACAAGAATTTCAAGTACATTCAGAGCAGTGTAGTGAAAAACATCCCTGAACAAAGCAAACAGATGCTTTTGTTTGCTTTTGTTCAGGGATTCCTCCATGTTTGTTGTTGTTGTTATCATCTTCGCTGCGACGTCTCTCTCTCTCTCTCTCTCTCTCTCTCTCTTTCTCTCTCTCTCTCTCTCTCTCTCTCTCTCTATATATATATATATATATATATATATATATATATATATATATAGTGAACCACATATTTAAACATCAAAGTCGGTATTACTCAATAAGAAAATTGATCTTCACTGGGGAAGAGTGCTGGGAAAACAACAATGACCTTTGATCTATTTCCCTCTGACTAAAAAGATTAGATCTCTCCGCGATGGATCATCTGCTCACTGTGTGTGTGCATGAGTGAAAGGCTTGCGGCCGCAGAAGGAGGCAGGCAGAAGTGGGGGTAAGTTTAGAGGATGGAGGGCGCTGCAGGCTGATGCTGTCCAGACTCCAGACACAGCTCTTCAGGAGCGGAACGCCTCACGAGACTCTGGGCCAGCTCTGACGCACATCGGCAGAATAAGGCTTAATAAATCAGGGAAAGTTAGGGGGGCGGAGGGGGAGCCACAGGAACAGAAAGACACTCAGAGAAGAGTAAAACAGAAGCGCAGAACAGAGCTCTCGCAACTTTGTCCTATTTGCGACACAAAGATGGCTCTGTGATACATATCAAGAAAAGAGGATTGCTGTGTAAATGTATGAATACCAGTTTTGTGTCTCAAGGCAGTGAAGCGACACTCCACTATCATATGTGTGCACATGTGCCAAAATAGTCGCTTTCATGGGGCAAAATGTAACGTGACTTTATAGCGGATCACAGCTAACGCGCACAGTGTAATTTATAAATGACTCAATAAATTCTAACATTAAAAAACATGACGTAAAAGCTTCAACAGACATCTAGTGCAGGACTTTGACTTGAACAGCTGCAACTTGAACCTTCACTTTGACCTCATCGTGAAACCGCAACGCGCCTTAATTATGATTTATCCTTTCATAATGTCACAGCTGAAAAGCACATAATGTGTCACAGACTAACTGAAGTTTTTCACAAGCTCAAATTCGGTTAACACATATAGCACACACACAACTCCTTAATATATTATACATCTTATTGATATTGTACTTGTGTCCTTTTGAAATTAATAGATATTATAAAAACTGCCACATTTTTCAAATACCTTCCATGTTTGTTTGTTGTTGTCAGATTTATAGTTAAAAACTGCAATAAATACATTACATAAATGAATTAAAAAGTTATACATCTAGAGTAAAGTGAAATGCTAAAGCAATAATTTATTTACTATATTAATTGTTAGAATTATATATATATATTATTTGGTCCCAACTGTCAGTATTGGAGATTCTCCCTGAGAAGGCTGGAACTGGCAGTTGGTGGATTTGTACTGTAAGTGTTGTGGTGCAGAGACAGTCATAAACTTGCTTGGAGTCTGTAGTACGATACTTGTGGTGACCTCACATCCTCACTGGAGTAACTTGATGCTACTCACTCCTGAGAAACATTTTGAGCCGTGAAAATAGAGACATCTTGAGGCATAAATTGGGCCAACATCTTTTTGCAGAGTTTCACAGCAGATAGTTTCACTATATTAATCTCAAACTTGGACATTTCTGACACTGACAATCAACAACGGAGTGCTTTGACATGAAGCTGTGACATGACTTAATAAGTGTGCCCTAGAGGAAGATCTCAATCAGTCACATGATCACAAGGGAAGCTCACACCTAATACAGTTTATGGTGTTTTACATGAGTGCAACTCTGGTTTGTGTACAAGTGATTGCTGGTGAAAAAAATGTTTTTTAATCTAGGTGTAAGTTTGGCTGTAACTTCGGCCTGGCTCTCAAACATCAGCATCAAACTTTAATTTAATTGTAAAATATATACAAGTACATTAAACTACAAACGGGTTCATCAGCAGAAGCAAAACATAAAAAAATCTACTTTGTTATGAGAAAAGATGGATGAGAAAAGTAGTGACGTGAGACACAAAAACATGTCGGTCCTAAACTGACGCCGTGTGTTGATAATTAAATGTCGCAGAGGTTATGAAGCAACTCATTGGTTGTCTTGAGAATGACCGCAACATTATTAATCTTATCTTCCGGTTGAAGCTTTCTTGTGCGCTGATTTATTCTCCAGCCACATACAACCATGAATCATTAACTAGCGGAAATAATGAAAGAAATGTTAATATGTCGCTCGAAAAAAATACTGCAACCACAATCGCTCAGCAGTGCCTGAGACTTTCTGTCATCCATTTGGACTTCTGAAGCTTGAACGGTCACAGCTCAACCTAATGTGACCGCAGTGACACGAAGGATGTACGTCAGTGTCCTGAGACTGCAGCGGCCAATCAAAGATTCAGCCAGATCTGTCCCACAGGCTGCGGTTCAGTTTATTAACCCCAGTGAGAAGCACATGTGCTCCTTCAATCAGGACTGTGTGGTAGTTGTTCCCTGTGACCAGGAATCTTGGTCCCACTTCAAGAGAAATTCCCTCTGAACTCCAACCACAAACCAAAGTGTCCGAACTTAATCCTTCACCATCGTCTTCCCTCTTCAACGAGGATGTTGCTGCCAGTACAGTTTCAGGGAAGCGGATCTATCTTTGTTTTAATCAGATACCTGGACAACATTCAGCAAACGCACTCACCCAACTTTGGGAAGCAACTATCTGATGACCATTTGATGATGACTTGACCCACTAAAACTCGACACACATCAACAGAAACTGCACTTAGATCTAAAGGTTTGTGTTCTACAGATGTAAAGTCGCAACAAGCGTTGACACTTGACCAGCTGATCATTAAGAGTCGCTGGCCAGGTCTTCACATGCGAATCAAAACCCAGCATTCCGCATGTCACATACACAGTATTTCTGATGCACTGAAGCACAAGTGATGTCAGTGCTTGAAGCAGCTTGTATTCCAGCCCGCTGGCTTGTTTCACAGAGAAATACCTTCTCCATTGTGGCTTTGAACAAACTGGCATCCCACCTCTGGCACCATCCACGGAGGATGGTAGAGAAACAAGGTTGGGGATGCATGTACAATGAGCTGGTCTTTAGGTGTTGACCAGTATGCAGTTTTTTTAAGGCTATTAAATTCCAAGTTCCAGACCAGGTACTTAATGCAATATCATCACGAGGGGTGCACATTCTTCTGGCCGCATTCCAGAAAACCTTAACTGCCAATACAGATTGGATTTATGGTCTGGTTTGAGTCCCAGGATCTGCAGAGCTATAAAGTGGATGGTTGAGAAAACATAAAAAGATGTGTCACTGAGCAAAGATAAAGCAGGCAAACAACCTTCCTCAACAGTCGTGAAACATGGATTACACACTTCCATATTCAGTTTCTCCACATTGCTTCGTTTGTCTTGCGTTGTCCAACATTACACTCTCAGCTCCGTTGGCAGATATTTGTGTGTCTGAGTCAGCTTCCTGTTTTAAAGCTGAAATCTGCCTTCATGTGGTGAGGTATTGTTGCATAAGACTTATCTTGAGTGAGGAACACCACACCCTGGGACTGGGAGAGGAAGGCCAAGTCTGTCTGGGTCACACTTTCTGAGTGAGCTCACGACTCCCAGTCAGTCTCAACACAATGGTGAATTCTTGATGCTAATTTGGTGAGTTACGAGGGAAGACAGTTAAATCTGTTTTGATTTTATATGAGAAAGTACAAAGCATATGCATATATGAAGTATAAGGTAACGTATTCTGTTATTTGTACAACAATTTTCAAGAAAATAACTTGAAGCTCTGGCATCATATATTCGTAAAATGTTACTCAGCTGCTATTTTTTTTTACCTTTTGCATTTCAGATTTTATATTTATGTTTCATGAATACATTATATTTAGCTTTTGCAATGTACATAGAATTGCAGTCATTTAAGAGATTAATTTATTCAAAACAATTTATTTGTTTTTCCCCCAGTTTTGTAAATACAAATAATTTCATATTTTAAAAAAAGTTGCATAACATTTTTTTTGACTAATATTTGAATTTTGTAGCGTCATCTTCATGACTTTTCATGATTCATTTCCAGTCTTTTGTGCTCAAAATGACGATGGAAAACTCTGTCTGTCTGGAAAACTATGCTCATTAATATTTATTTAAAACACTATTACGCTGTCAGTGGTGCACCAGCTGTATTTCATATTTCACCCACTGACCCACATGAAATAGTCAGCATAGAGTTACTCAAATCCCTCCCAGGGTCCGTCCGCTTGCTCTGCTGACGTCTTAAGGGTCCAGTTACAACAGAATCTGCAGCTACCTTGTGTAAAGCAGAACCCAAATCCAAACTATGAGAACAGGAAATGTAATTTTGCGTGTATATTTTCAGAGCTAACCACAGCGTCAATCACCTGTTCCACTTCCAAACAAAACTCCACTTAGCATTTAAAAGGTACAAGCACCAACTATAAGGTTGTGGACTCAAACAATTTGTCTGTCAAGACGTCATTCAAAAATTGGGGATGGAAAAGGACAATCCTTCTCACAGAAGACAATACGTCATAGAATTTTGGCCTGCACTTACTTGTGGTGCACCATTTTGCACATTCACCTTCTGACATTTCCCATCAGAGGTTGCCACAGCCTGTCAGCCTCCTCCACCTACCCTAGTCACACCAGTCCTCTTCACAGCCACATTGTTTGTCTAATGCTGTCTCTCTTCTATCCACACTATCCAGCCACCTGAATTTTCATACATTCAACAAAATTTCAAACAAAACCGTTGAACATTTCTACAGTTTGTCGTTGACCTTACGAGAGTCGAGAAAATTCCATCAACGCCCACGTGGGCCAACCTTTGATCTGCACCGATGAATTGAAATGCCGTTCAAAACTTCACCTGACAGCGATAACTACTTATGATGCAGTTGGACTTCTGTCTGAATAATATCGAACTATGTCAAGAATGAATACCACCATTAACACCATGTGTTTCCTCTGCAATGCATAGATGAAAAGCGCACATAGGAGAGAACAGGGAAAAGACCACTTCTGCTGAAGCTCACTCCTTCTGGCAGGAAGTCAAGGGCAGGCTGCCAAGGTAGTACTTTTCACTTTCCTGACATGAGTCTGGAGGTAGGAAGAGGAGGGTGGGCTGTGGGGTGCGTGCGTCAGCAGCTCTGCCTGGGACTCCCTTGCCAGGAGGTGGGAAGAGCATGTGGTTCTTATCTTATCTGCAAAAAGGCTGGAGCACCAAATCTACTGCTGACATTTAGCGAGCGACATAGAAGTGAAGATGAAAAGGCTCTTCTTGAACACGTTTTCACTCATGAGACTTTGTAACCCACATGTGAGGCGACGCGCAAACCTTTTACATCGCATAGCAATGGGAGTCGACAAGCAGCATTTGCACAGCAGTGGGGTGAAGAAATCCGACATTAAGGACGGTTAACTTTTGAGAAACAGCAGGGTTGCAATATTTAAAGCTTGAGAGTGAAGCAGTTGGGTCGATGTCATTCAGCTGCCGCTCCTGTCAAGACAGACTGGCGGCGGGACATCAATTATCTTCCCTGAGTGCACACATGGCTCACCTACATCCAGATGTGAGCGTACCAGCTTCTTCATCTGCGAAACATCCCTGAAATATTCATGATGAACTAGTTGGACAATGTGACAATAACGGTCTGTATTAGAGCCCAATTCAGCAGTGATGGAAACACCATAATCTGCCATTGTATTCTATCAGATGCATTCAGTCATGCAGCATTCAGAGTGAGAACTGCAGTGATAGTATCTTGTAGGAGACATAAAAACAATAGAAAATAACCACAGATTTAAAAGTGATTACAAGCCTGGAAAGAACAACGTGTGAGCGCAATCGGTTGCTGTGGTGGATAAATAAAGCATGTCATTTGTAACACTGCTCTTGCAGAGCTATAAATAAAGCGCAAAAGCAAAGTGAATGATTCACTGAACGACCTGTTTCCAGTAGATGCAGATGAAGCTGAATCTTTTGTCTTATAAGTTCTTGAACTGTTGTTTATGGGCTGAAAAAAGATTTTTAATAGAAGCCACTTTCAAATGACCTCCATTCCATTCTCTGAGTATATGGAGACCTTCCCAGCACCAGAGATGTAGAATCATTCACCCAAAGCACCTCACGCGAGAAGTAAGGGAGGCAATGGAGCGATTGAAGAAAAGACTGAGGTTTACCTGGCTTACTGAAAACTATGGCTCGAAGGTATGTGCGACCGAGCCTCAAGTATTTTGATGAAGTTGTCATGCCCCTTTTGTTCAACAGTATTCGTGACAAAATCGTGAGCAATAGGAAGGAGTTTCATTTAATTCAGCAACAACATGAGGTGTAGGAGTTGCATTTTTGGGAAAGATAAAAGCACAACGTATTTTGAGTTATCCATCATTTGTAATTATTTTATTAAAATACACAGAAGAAAATCCTACATAAGATTTTTTTGCTATTTTAATTTCAGGACGGCTCACCCAACCCTAGTATGTCCCCACCTTTGTCTCACCCACAGAGGGAGGTGGAGCCTCCCAAGTTATTCACTGTGCAGCTTCATCCTCGGAAGAAGAAGCTCAACTAATCACAACACAAACCGAGGTGCCTTGCAGGTCAGCCTCACTACGACAGACCAAAACAACTCCCATTGCTCACACTTGAACACAAAGTTGCTAGTACACAAACACATTTAGTATTTTGTGCGCATATACAATGTAAGAAATGGATCATCAACAACCTCTCCAGTCTACATGCTGACCATCGCTGTTCAAACACAACAAACGACACACGATACGCAAATCACACAACAAGGTGAGTCAGTTTTCAGGGTGGCAAGAAGGCAAAGCAAGCACAGGGGCTGAAGGAATCCTAGTCTGTCACAAAAATCTAGCAGCGACTCGTGAGATGAATTTGTATGTATTAGCATCGTCTGAAGTCAGTGACAGCGTTTAAGTTGCGGCCACACACTACAGCCACTTCTCAGAATGCTTTTACATCACTGTGTGCATTATATACACAGAGCTTTTTTCCCACAGAGATGGTCACAGAGCCTGCACTCAGACGCCCATTTGTAAACCCATACATACTCACATTCATCTTCAACAGCTAATCCATTACTGAAGAGACAACAACTTCCCTTCCCCACTGACCAGTCCAGTTCAGCGATATTTCTCTCCTTTGCAGAAGTAGATGTGAATATCAAGTGTCACCTTGTGAATCATAGAAGGAAGATGCTCTAAATCTGATGTGACCAAAAGGTGTCCATCACAGAACCAAACCTGATTTCACTGCTGAAGCTAGAGCTGGAGATCAGAACACAGCAGGTATTGTCATTACAACAGCAGCTCCACCAAACTCTCTAGTGGTCGTGCAACACTACACCTCTGCGCTCATGGGTGGTTATGAATAAAGCTGCATCTCTATTAGATTTGCAGCATCTCATCCAGCCTGTTCGAGGTCATGTTCCCGACTCCACATCTGGACTGTTGCTGAACTCTTCAGCCGCTCTACTGAAGGCCCGATGGGAACCTGCTAATGAGAACCACAGATCTTTGCGTCTTCTCCACCGCACTGTTCCTTTATGAGCTTTGACAAGAGAACAAGTTGTTGAGAAATATCAATGCATTTGGCCTTTTCCCATCCCCTCAGATATCACCCCTCAGACGAGCTGACAGAGGGTCACCAGACGCTGTTAAGAGAATGTCTTCTGTTTGACTGCACACATCTCGCACAGAGGCTTGGCAGCGATCCAGTCCTACACAAATCTTGAGATAGAAACGGGTTCAAACGGCATAACAAGCCCATTTCCTAAGGCTTGAATTTCCTGCAAAGTTTAAACAAACACTGAAGACAGAGCTGAAGCATTTGACATGTGATCTGTCGGCCTGGAGATGTTCAGGTATCCTAATTTCAATCAAGCTTTCATTTTGACATCACATTACGGATATTTTTTTCAGCAGGAGGAAGTTTTGAGAGAAGAGGAAGTGCTCAGGCAGAGTACTTCCTGCTTGACAATGCAGCCTTCTTCACCCACTGAGGCGACTCATCGACAACCAATTGGGTTTGAAAATGCCTGAGAGATCACATTAGGGCTGACCCTGAGGAAACGCGGTGATACACTAACAATGTGCGCAACGCATGACGCGCCAGACTACAAACGGATTCATCCACACTCTGAATGAGTGCGTGCAAGGCTCACCGTCATATGAGCAGCAGGACTTGTGTGACGCTGGGACACTCTGGATGCTAACGTTCAGGGAAACTAAACACCACGTCGCCAACAACATACATTACCAGCCCAGAATCCCCCAATATATCATTTAACTCGAGTAAAGATGACGCTCAACCACAAATATTTCTAAGAAAATGTTCAACATTCAAGATAAAATAACTTGTTCTTCTTGATGTCATGGATATAGGGCCATCTTAAGTTTTGTTTAAAATAAATAAATCAAAAATATAATATACTATTTGCTCCTTTTAATTAGATTAAAGCTTCGACATTTCACATCTGAATAGATCATAATGTAAATGCTCCATGCTAAACTTGCTGATCTTGAGGAGACGTCAGAACCAACAATCAAAGCAGCAAGGAACAAGCTGGTATCAAACTACATCAGAAAAAAAGCTTTACATTTTTGTTCATGGGTTTTTCATTGTGGTGTTTAATTCTTGAATTGTGCAGAATTACCATGTAATTATGAGAGCTCTTTCACCGCGACCAGTAGAGGTGCAACTGAAGCATCATTTCTTCTCACCAAACAGCGTTGAGAAATACTTCGAGGCACATTTCATCTAATTTTCAGCGTCTATCTGCGAAAATGTGTTTCTCAAATTCACATGATGCATGTGATCATTGATTGTGTTACTGTGAATTAGTGTTGCAAAATTAATTTTGAATTAATGAGCCTGGAGATTAAGAAATATCTATATATTTACATGAAAAATAAAACAACCACAGAATGAAATGATGAACATGATTTATTTTTAAAATGACTTGCAACACTAATACTATAAGAAAGATTGTGAATAATAACTGACAATTCATAATAATAATAATCATATATTTCTGTTCTAATTTATATTGGTTTATTAAGCGTGTCATGCAAATTTGGTTGTGAATATTGTGTCAAAACATACTCAAGCTTTGCTGAAAAAAATGAAGCATTCAGCAAGTATTGAACGAAGCTTGTTTTAAATAGTTTCAGAAACACGCTTCGGTCGTCTCACCCCCTCCATCCCGTCCCCACCCATTCACATCTTCTATCAAGCCGTCATTCATAAAAGTTCGGCCGGCGGTGACAACAAGCGGATAGAATGAAGCGAATAAACCTACTTGCACCCAGGAAGCAGTCCGTTAACCTTCTGAAACAGCTTGTCGAAGACGGACCATCTTCCATGTCGGAGAGTGAACGCAAGTGGAGAGCGCAGCTTCGGGGGAGAGGGTTGGTCTCTGCCGCGCAAACTAGTCCAGGACGCTCCGGGGATGCTGGGTCCACTTCCTCCCCAAAAAACAGCGCGAGCAGAAGAGCACTATGTTTCGGAGGGAAGGGCACGAAGAGCGGCAGCAGCCCCGCACCCTTCCAGCAGCGCTGTGACCCGGCACCGCTGGCCGAGGTGTCGCTACAGTCGGTCCGCCTCCTCGGCGTGGGAGCTCCGCTGTGAGTGAGCAGCAGCAGCAGACTGGCGGGTGGAGGCGGAGGACCGAGAGTAAACACACACACACACACACTCATACACTTACACGCGTACACGCACGCAAACGGGGCGCTTCTCGTTATCAAGTAACCTTTAACCTCCAGCTGTTTCCTTCTACGATTTCACAATAAAAGACCAAACTCATTATGTTTCCTTTTTCACACACAATTCTGGACTTCAAGATGAAGAATGACAACGGCATATATTTAAGAGTCATTTACAGCATGGATTACTTGCGGAACAACTGTACAAGGACGTGGGCGAACTTGCCACCACAGTCTTATGGATGTCTGACTTCAGAGACACACAATGCTCCGCTCTGGATCAGTGTCAAGGTAACTCAGAGTAAAAGTAACCATACCATCTTTTGTTTGACTTTCTCACCAATTTGACTAAATGTCAGGCATGCATTTTAAATAATTTAAACACAATATTGCTGTTAATATTGTTGTTACCACGTTGCATTAAATGTGATTGACATACAAACCACATTGATTTTATATTCATTTGATTCAACGCTCATGAAATGTGACATGAAATCATATTTAATGGCTTAAAATATACATTTAAAAAAATAATTTTCCAAAACTGAATATTTTACCAGTCCAGCGCTTGAGCTTTGGAGAAGAGATTTTATTGTGAAAGGATGATCTTACACTTTCGCACACTCCTCCAGACTTGACATGTATGTGAACACTTACAAGCTGTTCATCCTCTTCATTTTGGCGCCATGACAGGAGCCAACTTCACTTATCACAGACTGCCTTCCATAAAACACTTTCTCCTAAGGTGAAGCATTTCTGATGAGCCATGCTGATGAGTTATATAAGTATAAATACATGTTTAGTAAAAAAAAAATCATTGAGAAAATATAAAAAGTGAGTGAGGCTAGAAGCAGACGGTCGACTTGCTTATCACGCCTCCTTTGTTTAGTCTGGAGAACATAGGTCCTTCTTCGGGAACGTTTACGTAGCGCCTTCTGACTTTAAATATTTGCGTAGCTTTGCTGCTCGACGTTCCCATTTATTTCACCTAAACTCTGGCAATATTGACTTGACAGGAGGAAAAGGAATGTTTTATATTAATCGTCCCCTGTGAAGTACTAAAATTATTATTAAAATACATATTTTGTCATTCTTTAGCACTAATATTCATAACACAGAATTAATAGCAGTTAATAAACAGATAAATATTTATTTCCATTAAAATGTTTTAGGTCAAAACATGCTACTTTCTTTGTATTAACACACGCAATGTAAATATATATTTAGTTTTGTTTCAATAGTCAAAGCTACATCTACAGTCAATGTAATTTAAAAATAAAACATTTAACCCATATCTATGAGGCTTAATGCTACAAAAATACTGATAAGCTACAAAACATTTACACCAAGAAGCATAAGTTATAACAAACACACCACCAGGATGAAATCTGGACTCAGCTATTTTTCTTAAACAAATATAAAATTACAAGCACTTACAAATGAAGTTGTAATAAAAAGTAAAAAAGTTGTGAGCTAAATCAGCGGCACAGTAAAAAATTGTCTTCACCAGTGAAACTTGAAGCTCACACTTGTTCCAGTTTTGGGTACTTTTATCACCATTGTGAAAATGAAGTGCTTGTCAGAAGATTTCCTGTATTAGCTAACTCTGACGTAAGAACTGCGCAGCCCTTCCTAAAATGAATCCATCACCGTCGCTTGTGTTTCCACTCGGGCTATAGTTGCCTAGAACAGCTCCATATTTATTCATAAAGCTTCCAACACGATGTATGAAGCGCTTGGGTGAAACCCACGTCAGTCGCTGCACAGGAATGACGCCTCAACTTCCTGCCTGTCGGCGTCCAAAATTACAACCCAAATGAAGTGAGTCCAGTGTCATGGTGCACACAACACACGCCGGTGCTATCAGCACCTGAAGTCAGGAAGATGATACAGCATGAAGAGCGTGGGCCTCCCCGGAGTCAAGTTATGATCATATCTAAAGAGAGAAGTGGAGCAGGGTGGGGGTACGTCAGCGTCAGCCGCGGCCGTTTTTTAGTTTCAGTGGTCACATTTGAATTCTATGTGACGTACTTTCACTTCAGGAAAATCCCTGCAGAGTCAAAAATTTGTTTTTATGACTGTTTGATGTTGCAGCGAATGGCGGTGAGAGCTTCAGAAACTGCTGTGCTGGGTTTTCACTGCACACGCAGAGACAGAGCATGAAGCAGGTCAATGAAAATATCATCTTATTTTCACTGTATTTTTGCACTACAACACTAGATGAGCACAGTTACACTTTGGAAGAGGCCACCGGCCAATATATTGGCGTGTTGGGTCATCAGTCGGGCAGTTGTTCATGAGACTTTCTTGGCATGTGTCAAAGTCAAGGCTCGGGGGCCAATTATGGCCGACCAAGTCATCTTCGGTGGCCGAACATGAGCAGCACATGTGACACTTGGCATGTTTCATTTTGAGCCATTTTTGGGGCTCTAAATGAAACTCAATATAGCATATCTGTGCATGTTGACATTGTGAGCCTCGATGATTGCAGTGTTTCAGCTTTGCCGTTGATCTGCCTGGAAACTGAACCGAAAACTTGTGTTTTAAGTTGTAAACATAGGGGAATCCATATTGTACATGACTGGTTTCCTGTTTCCTGACTTTTTGGTAAAAAGATTTTGGTAAATAACTATACTTGATTGACAATTGTGGTTTAAAATTTTGTGACAATTAACACAACCAATTTTTTTCCTTGTGAGGAAAGTGCAGATGTTTCACTGGTTAGGTAGGAAGGTAGGTTTCCTTATTTAACTCTTGAGCAGCACAGCTGAGCAATGAAAATGTCAAAGTGTAGCAGATGGATCGATGTTATACTGCACCATCCCATTGCCTCCTCCCAACCACACATTCATGGGAAACGATAAAAACAGCAACCCAAATATTCCCGACTCAAAAGAAGCAAACAACTGAATGTTTCAGCATCACTCCTAGCTTGAATCTCAATGTTTATGTCTCCGTCTGTGATCGGAAATTAGCAGGCAGTTAAAATATGTCTGGGTTTCGGGCAGCGCTTGGTTTGTTTATGTCTGTTTAAATTCAAATAAATACATTTATGAGCGCCTCAACTTATGAAAGCCCGCATCTCACATACACATTTTGGATTTTCAGACATAGTGAAGGAGCAACAGGTAGGTGCCTGTTTTGGTAAGTGTATTATACAATGACTGGAACAGATGTGTCTGTCACCAACATCTCTTCCTGCCAAGACATAACCACTCTTAGGCAGTAGCATGAGTCCTGGATTTCTAAAGGGATTCATATTCAATAAGTACATAGCCAAAGTCAAAAGACTCCCAAATATAGTCAAGGCAACACAGTGACATCGAAGTGATTGATGCCTCATATCATACCCCGCGAGGCACCCAGGTATGATTCAACTGAGGGGCCCTCCATTGATTCCATTTCATAACCCACTAACAGCGAAACACATGCTCTGACTCATCAGTCTCATATTTAAACGCTTTTTTTTTTTTATCACAAGCAGACAGATAATAAGAGCTGAGTCGCGATAAAAAACAGACTTTTATAACCAGGATTAATCATGTCACTGTGAGACATCAATAGCATACCATCGTGACTGATTTTAGACGCACCCTCCAAGTGATGTTAGAAAAAAAAAAAATGCTCCGATGAAACTCGCGGAAAATAAAGAGTTTAATTAAAAGATCAAAATACAATCCTGTTTCGCAGAGTGGTTGTTCCATCCTCATCAGATCATGTGCTTGGATTGTTGGAATTCTGGCGATGAAACCAGTGCAGAGAAGAATGAGAGACGTGCGGTTTAGTCATTTCAGCTTGACGTGGGAGAGGGCCACTTATGATAAAGTGGCAGCAACCTTACAGCATCTACACGGCGAGGAAGGCACTTGAGTAGGTGTGAAACAACATGAATCACACAAAGCTGAGGTTGAAGGTTTTGTGGGTCATGTTTTCGAGCAACAGATGGTTGCCGGGCAGTAGATGACGAAAACAATTTCTTGGTGTAAAAATAACATTTTGGAGGCTCGACCAGACATTGGCAAACATAAACAGACCTTTAAACTACCTTCTGTTGAATCACACATGATCCTATTAAACATCACCGCACCCAAGTCAAGACACCAACACGCTACCAACAGTTATTCATAAAAGAAACCTCCATGATCATAACCACCAGGGTCCCCATCAGGGTCTCCAATATTGTGCAAGTGATTGCTACAATTCAGCCATCAAACTTCATCTATTCTACCTTTTTCCTAACATTTCTTCAATAGATGGCGTGTTCTAGTTCAGTGACTTTTTTTGTTTATTTTCACCTTGCCCTTTGCTTCCTGCCCTGGAAAAATGATTCTGGTCCCTTGTAAATATTACTTACACAAATCCAGTCTTAAACAAAATTCTTTCACGCAAAAACATGCATTAGTGTAAAAAAAATTATATATATATATATACACACAGCGCGGATCATAGTGCGACACCTTTTGAAGGACAAAAATGTACCTTTTCAAAAAATGTTACCGCCACAGATCACATGCTTCCATCCATTCTTTATGGTTCTATTGCTGTTCAACAGTATTTCCACCAGGGGGAGCAGCCCACAGTCAAACGTTTATGACAGAGACAAATGGCAAAACAAATATGGCGACTGTGGAGAAGCATTGATAATGTACCTCTTGCATTAAAGACAAAAACGGAGGCAACGTTGTAAGAAGCGGTGGTAGATGAGGCCATTACACACATTGCAACTGGACAGAGAATTACCACTATTGGTATGTCTTCTTCGTGTCTCATTAGAGCTACATATCGGGTAGTGGTGGCAACACTGCCCCTACGGTTTCCGGTGGTACTGCTCCGCTTGGTCCATATTCGTAAGCTTTGTGGAAATGTGTACAAATATGAACAAAATAAAAATACGGATGTAAACGTTGAGCATTAAATGGATATTCATCATAGTACAATCAGGGATTTACCTTTCATTCAAACTGCGGGGTGTATTTTCAGCGCTACATTTACTTTATCTATTCAATTTGTGTTAATGATATTTCAAGTGAAGTCTGCTCAATTGGCAGCAGGTGGCAGTAGCGCTACAGAGGGCTTGTAAGACACATAAGAGAGATGAGAAGAAGACACCAGGAAGCAGGGAACAAAGGAAAAAACATTCAAACTCTTCAGTCAAAGCCACATTTTGTCACTACCGTCACATTAAAGTTGATTTATTAACTGAAGCTGGGCATGTGACCGGATGCGCCTGTTGGACCATTGAAAATCAATAGGTACATTTTAGAATGATTAAGATTTATTTAGAAGTCAAAGCGATGGCATAGCACAGTGTGACTGGAGGAGACACTATACGCCTTCAACAGCATTTCTCAATACTAACAGCACTGAAAAGACCCTGCCAGGGCCAACGACTGTGACCAGGCACGTGTCACCAACCACCGTCCACATACGGCAGAATGCACACCGTCACAGTTATGCCAGTGACTTGCAGGAAAACCAGCCTAAATTCTCATATAACAATCAACACACCAGATTTTATGTTTAATAAAAACCAATTACATCTCTCATAACTTTCACTGATGCATCTCAATACAATCTCCGCAGCCACATATGGACATTTACACATGCAACTGCACCTGAAGAGATGGGCCTAAAATAAAAATCTCTCTCTATGGTTCTTAAGGAATATTTGAAAAGCAGATCAGCAAAATGAGAGCGCAGAATGCTCTGGAAGTTTGTGATAAAGAATACTCTTAAACTCTGACCACACACAACAACATAAATTAAAACAGACGCAGTGACATAAACAGAGTCTGAAAACCACGCATAGTTTCACAAGGTGATCATTTCCCATCGCTGGAGGAAGCGGTTTGACCCGACGTCAAGCTTATCTCTTGAAATATTTCAAATGTTCATTGACTCTCATTACCATTGTGTAAGAAGAGACTGAATTGTTTTGGATGAGTTAAAAAAAAAGGCTCATGACATTATGCGATGTCACATGGCAACTGGTAAAGGAGCCACTTTGCTGTATAGCGGTGAGCAACAGCTGACCGGTGTGTGAAGAGGTCCGCTGCCGTGCTTAACTGCTCTCCGCTCTCGGCTGTTTTTAGCAAACATCCTCCGATGACTGCGGCCTCTGTGTCCAACACAAGAGGTGCACATCTTCAGACGTGTGTGCTGCTACCCCTCTCACCGCTCCTCCCCGCCCCCAAACCCATTCCCACATTACACATCTCATCCACTTAAGCACATTTCTGATTCAGTACAAGCTTTTTGCACGCTGCTGAACACACACTCCCCAAATGTAAGTGAAACATTTACAGATCACATGCGAGCGCACGCAAACATGAACACACAGGAGCATAGTTACAGACACGCATACACATCACATGCGGCAGATACACACCACAGAGACTTCCAGTCCCCTCCCCCCAACTGAATAGTCTGTTCTGACAATCCACAGGACAGCCGGAGCATTGACGTCAGAGGCAGGCCCATGAAAATACAGGGTCCCTGGGGGGCTGAGGGAGTTATGCACATCTTCACAGCTTGGCTCACGACTAGTTCAACAACCATCCAGCACATTGCTGCCTCTGCTTACTTGCATTTGTCCGCCATAAAATAAAGATTGCACAGTAACACAGAGCTTGCACGCACAGATTTGCATGCGACTGCAATGCGGACGTCTCGCAACGTGACGTCAATGGACGTCACAGCGCTGAGACCCATTATGAGGACAAATGTGCGAGGGATAGGTAAATCATTTAGGTTAATGGAAATACAAATCAGAGCACACCATCACCTGCCCTCCGTCGCTGTAATAATTGGCATTTGGACTAAGAGGCTGTCGGGGTCTAGTGTGGAAAAGGTTTGCTGCTCACTCCGACACCATGGCACTCCCCGGAGACAAGATGACATCTTTGTTTATCACTCAATGTTCTGAACATCCTCTTGTTTTTTCTTCTTCTGACTCATTAGCACAGTCGACCCATTCGTCTTATTGTTCTCGATCTTTTTTCTCTCACCTCCCTGAGACGGTCGACGGCATGTTACGTAACAGCCACGTCTGCTCCGCTCCAGTCTCCATACAAGGTCCCTTCACATGCATCATTGGCTGTCATTTCATAGGCCGCTTAAATAGCAATGGCAGGAGTGACTTAAGATGAAATTTCAAAATGCAGGACCAAAAAGGGTGTGCTCAGAAACGTCTTGGTCTGTGAGAGGATCGGGACACGTCCTGTAAGTGACAAATGGTGTCAGAAGTAGCATGGTGACCATCGTCATGTGTTGCAACACAAACTTATTTAAACTTCACAGAGAACCTCGTGTTCCTTCTTCAACAGAATCTCAAAGTTACCTCCGTCATATCAACATTAGAAGTTCTGAATGATTTAAATGCAAATTTCAACTTTGACTACATCCCAAAAAAACAAGTTATCGGCATAGTACGCCTAACATCAGACTCCTTCAGAAGACAGAAAGTCCTGATGTCCGATATTTTCTTTCTTTTCCTTTTTGTTTTTAGGCAAGGCAGGGAGCAGTTTGCGACTTAAGCAACTGAGATTGAAAAATCTGCTGGAGCTCCTAAGAGAGAAGACAGACAAAGGCAATCTAATAACATTATGGTCTTTGGTTTCTGCTGATGTCTGTTGTGAATACACCAGCATTGTTGTGAACCATGAGGGTGGACATACATCCAGTTTTAGAGCGGACAGTTACATCTGTCAGACGCTCAGTTCAGAAGCCCATTTGTCCTCATTTATAGGCGCCGCTGAATGTAACGTCCAACACATTCGTTCCAATGAAAGATGCATAAAAATACAATTGGCTGAAAGTGATGTCAAGTGATATGATGGTACAGTTATAGGTCGAATGTAAACAAACGCCACACCACATTAAAGGTATGTTAGCATGCCGAAAAGACCTCATTCAATCCAGAGACCTCGGACAGTGTTAGTTCCATGGTGGAAGGAACTATGCATCAATACATTGTAATTTTCTAGCAGTATAGCGATTGCAGACAGAAAAAAACATCTTGTCTTATTAGAGACAAAACCAGTATGTTCATATGTTGGACAGCATTGTGTTCTTATTGACAGCTGAACCGGAAGTACTTTAGAGCTCAAACGTAACTTAATAAAATACAACAGACCTGAGATTTGATTGGAACACGTGAGATTTGATGACACCTTCAGCACCAACGCTACCAATGGCCTTGTGGTAAAGATTGCTTTAAGTTTGAGGTCCGCTCTGTTTCCGTGCACTTCTGGATATTTAAATACTATGATGGGCCCTTAAAACTGCAATGTTCCTGCACCCAAATACAACCATCTCTTGTCTGACTCATGATACAAACCCCTGTAATCCAAAAGGGAAAAAAACTACTAAAACTCAACATCTAAAATCACATGCTTTACAATAAGACAGTGGTCACAAATTCATATAAGACAGTTGGGTCTACAACCTGTCTGGTGAGTACTCTTACCGGCTCTCACCATGGTTCTGAGACGCAATTCTCGCTTTGAAAGTGATCATGGAGATACATTGATCAGTCCATGAGATGGAAACAAAACTCACTGTAAAGTGAGGAACTCTGGATCAAGATGGAGGACAAAAGTCATTGACACAGGAGACTAGAGTTATTGTATCTCTTCTTTGTCAAAAATTGATGATGATGATGATGATACAAGTTCAAAAATGGCATTTATTGATGCCAAAATAAAATTAAAAAAGCTATTTTTACATGTTAAAAAGCGTATTTATTTTCCCAGAAGAACTGATTTATTTTGAATCACAGTTTATTTACTCATATCTTCTTGAACATCGATGTTTAAAGCATCTAAAAGCAGGAATATTCTGACCTCCCTCAGCGACAGACGAGTCACCTCAGAGCGGTGTGGGGTTCGGCCGTCTCGGGATTAAACATACAATAATGAAAATGTCTTCTTCTGCCAGCGTGATGCGCTGGAAGAGTTTCTCAGCTGGTTTCTGTCAACAGGAAACAGGATCATCTGGCAAAAGTTTCCTTTTATGGCCACGATGTAAGATGAGGAAAGTTTGGGATCGCAACATCTGTGAGTGATGAAATCGATTGCATGATTTCACTGAATGAGTCTATACCGATCAAAAGAGCATCTCAGGTGCGAGGAAAACACACCTGCAAGTGCCCTTTCATATTAGTGACTCACCACTGGCGGGAAGGAAAACCTGGGTTCAATAAGAAATGATGCTTTCTTTGTTTTACCTCCAAACATTGTGTTTTATTTTATTTTTTTAATTGACGTCTTTTCACCCGGAGTGCTTTGTACTTCGGGCGCCGCAAATACTGATTCATATTCTGCCCAAAATTGAGGGTGGAGTGGAGCATGTGTGTGCGGTCACCTGCTCGTGACAATGAGAGGCAGCGTCATCCACCATCACGATGTCTCTCAACAAAGCAGCACACACACACACACACACGTCATCAGTGTCTGACACATGACTGCAATTTCAGCATGACCCGAAAAACCAAGCCTGCAACCTTCAGCCGCTCATCAGGCCTTCCGGAAGACTTCGGAAGATGGTTAATGAGAGCGTTTTTAACCGTGCGGCGGCTGCTGTGGAGGTAAAAAATGGTTTTAAAAAAGGGGGGTGAATGAAGGGTGCTGGCTGGATGAGCAGGTGGAGTGGGGAAGAGGGGGTGCATCTGCGTCAAGAGCGGGAGCCAATGAAGTCGGATCAAGCAGCAGACGCTGTTACCGCCACTCACAGCTCCCGCCTGGGCCTCATGTCCTCTACGTCACTGAGCTGGCACCGAATCGTCCTCACACACAAACACACAGGCACAAAACCGCATCTTGAATTTAAGTGCTGGAAATGATATTAAAGTCACGGCCATAGGGCAACTGAGGATGTCAGAAGAGCAGGAGTAATACAGGAAGTCGAAAACAGAAGGGCAGGGGATGATTCAAAATTAAACATGAACGGAATTTTGAAACATCCGCTGTGCCGTTTTGTTGTGTGAAGCTGAAACTAAGTCTGCCTAATATGAAGTTTTGAGTTCAGTACAGAGACACACACTAAGCCAACGTAGTTCCTGTCACGCTTCTTCTGCACACTTACACACACATTTCAGTTGAAAACACTGAAAACACAAAAGCTGTTGATACAGGAACAGTGTGTGTTTGAGAGAGGAACAATATATGAAAGAGGTGTGGAGAGAAGGAAAGAGGAACAGTGTGTGTATGTAGGAAAGCCATCGACGACACTGAGAGGACTACGAGTGTGCATCTGTGTGTGTTGGAAAGTCAACAACAATGCTAAAATATGTGTGTTTTTGTGCGACAGACATGAACAACACATGGGTTTGTGCTGCAGGAGAGTAAAAGCTTTTGGTATTTTCTTCATCCACAGGACGTGTTTAGTGGATCGGTATCGGTTTCTTAAATGTGCGAGTGAGTCATCTATAGTTAGAGTTTGTCTCATTAGAGAGACACACCCGAGAAATCCAGCACACACACACACACACACACGCAGACACACACCCAGACACAGCCGCACACCAATGCAAATCCGGGCTGTTTAGATTAGCAGGCAGTGTTTCTGTTGGCATCACATCTGACCCAGATTATCACATCTGTAATTCTAGAGGGTGATTATGGTCTGTAGGGAGGAAAGGAAGGAAAAACCAAGCGCCGCTCATTTCGGCTGCTGACGTCACCGGGCCGTGTAAAATGCCTCACTAGTCAATCTATAAAAGTGCTGGAAAAGCAAATGTGTGTCGTTCAGGAGTGCACATCTGGGAGTGGGACCCGGATATGCCCACATATTCCACAGCTAAACCGCCGTCTCTTTTTCTAAAGTCTACACGTGAAGGGTTTCTGTGAGTTAAGGCAACTTTTTTTTTTTGGACACTGCTGCAACAGTGAGAGGAGCAGCTGCAGCTCGGCTGGAAGGAGAACCGTTGTGGTGACGCAAGCAGGAGCGATGAGCCATGACCTCATCAGCCCCCAGTCAAGCGTGTGTGTAGGTGTGTGTGTGTGTGTGTGTGAGCAATGAGATAGCAATTGTTCTTAAATCTTACACATATTTCCTAAAATGTTAGATCAATAAAAATATTTTACTTAAATATAAGAATTCAAAATCATCACATTATAATTTCCTTTTTTGTCTTTGGCCATCGACTATACTTAACTTTTCCTTTGCACGTAACACATAGCAATAATAATAACAATATTAATCTAATAATATATGCTGTGGAATATATTGTCTTCAAAACAAACCGATTATGATTTGTTTATCCATGTGAATGTGTATTTGATGAAATATATATTCATATTTCATTCACCGCACTGAACCGCATTTAAGATACAGAACTGTGTGTGTGTGTGTGTGTGTGTGTGTGTGTGTGTGTGTGTGTGTGTGTGTGTGTGTGTGTGTGTGTGTGGATGAACCTTTATAGCTATACTCATGTGGACCAATTCTTGGAAATACACCTACTTTTAGGGACCGTTTGCTATTTGTGGCTATTTGTGGGGACCTTTTGCTGAGTATTAAAGCTTCAAAATATGAACAATGTGCATGCAACACAGTTTAAGCAGCCCTTCAAAGCAGCTCAGGTTGAGAGGATATTACATGAGTCTACATTTTTAATTTCATATCATTCTTATTTATTAGGTGAATTAACTGCTTAAATCAGCTTGAATAGTGTTAATAAAGGTCAAGAGTGTAAAAAAAGAAGTGTCAGAAGCGTTGAAGCATTGTATTATTGTATCTTTTTTATGAATCCTGAACTGATTTATAACGCGATTCAAGAGTGTGTTGTGGTTTGTTTGTATGAATATATTCATTATTATTTCTACTTAATTACAACTACTACCACTACTAGTACTACTGCTACTACTACTACTACTACTAATAATAATAATAAAAATAGTAAACAATATTTTTTCTTCTATCTACTATTTATATCCATTTCTATTTCGTGAAATCAAATGGGGTGGAATATCGACAAAATGTAACAATATATGTCATATCCACAGTTTCCGAAATATTTATGAATACCAATTACTCCACTTTTTAGTGGCATTTTTGGCAAATGAAGTATAAAATATTCAAGAGTATGTTATGGTTTGTTTCTATGAATACATTCATTATTATTTCTATTTAATTACTACAACAACAACAACAACAACAACAACTACTACTACTACTACTACTACTACTACTACTACTACTAATAATAATAATAATAATAATAATAATAATAATAATAATAGTATTTTATCTACTATCTACTATTTCTATCAATTTCTATTTTGTGAAATCAAATATTGACAAAATGTAACAATATATGTCATATGCACAAAATATTCCAAAATATTTCCAAAATATTTATGAATACCAATTACTCTACTTTTGAGTGGCATTTTTGTCAAATGAAATATAAAACATAACGTTCAGTTCTGGGATTTTAAATGACATGCTAAAACAATTACAAAAATTATATCAGAATGTGACTACATGTTAAAAAATGAAGAGACAGAATACACCAGTCTGTCAGCTCAGAATATGACGCAGTGTGTGTGTGTGTGTGTGTGTCTGTGTGTGTGAGTGGACGACCTGTTCAGGGGTTCAACAAAATTCCTGGATGAAGCTATTTGTCACTTTATTTTTACATTTATATTAACTATATAAACATTTTGAATTTTCTCTCACTCACACCTCCATGTCACTACTCCCTTTGGGACTTCACTTTAATCTGTTAGCAAACGTTTCATGGATCCAGAGGTGACAGGCTCAAGAGTTTCTCAGAGACTAAGCGGAAACTAATGCACAACATCCTCATCGACATTAACACGCAAATGCTCCGAGACAGTGTCAGACGACGCAGACTCACTCAGACCTCTGACATCTTCCCTAAATACTGCCTTTGTTTGACCGTGGCACGAATGACAAACACAAGATGAAAACACACTCGGGTGCAGCTTCTGTGGGCAATACACCCTTCTAAACGCTGCTGTCTGACCGAGAATCATCACAAGTTACTTGCAGACAGAGACACAAACCCCTCTGATCCTTTTTGGACACATTTCTCCAACAAAAGTTCTTCAGTTGAGGGTATTTTCCCCTTGCTGAAGTCCTAGCCATTTCCTCATCTATTTTCAGTTGGTTCATTTCCAGCTTCATATCTAGTTGCCTTAGTCCCACACCCTCTCTGTCACCATGGACTTCACCGCCGAGTCACCAGGGAGAGTCTGCTTCTGCAGCAAAAGAGAAACCACAGTCTGTTTAATATCAGCTCCCTTTTGACATATGTCGGTCAAGTGCCTCTCCACCTCCGGACTGAATCCATGATTCATACAGGAGATATATGAAAAAAAATGGTTAATTTGAGGAGAAGTCAAGAACAAATGTAAATAAAGTCACTTTCAACTGGGAGAAGCAGCTCTACTCTGAGTCTCTGGTGATGGATGGAGCACCTCAGGGTGACAGACTATGTATTAACAATTAAATATGTCAAAGACCTCAGCTCTGATTCATCACGGAAAACAGGATAGTCACTGCCCAAATCATTCATTTCTTCATTTAAACCATCTGTTTTTTTATTCCTTAGTGTGTTTTACACACACCTTCCATGATGTTTCTTGAATGAGGATGCTTACTTTCAATTTTGCTGCACCTGTAATTATGACAATAAACACATTCTAACTCTATTTACATGGACCTGCATCATAACTCAAATATTTTCTAGTTATGAGCATTAGTTTTAGAAAACTTGATTCTGTATGCACTTTTACTGATAATTAGAATGGATCTGGTTTTCATATAAAACCATAACATAAAATGAGCCCTAATCTCAGTAAAAAGTGCAAAAATGCGGTCGATAATGACATTGTACTTTAATTATCTCAGCCTCTGGTTTAAATATTTAATGTTATCAGCAAAGATACAGTCACCAAAAGCACCAAAATGGAAGATTAAAAATGGGTATAGTTTACTTAACTATCAAACAACGATGAAATATATTTGATTTTACGTTGAATTCATATGAATGATGGGAATATTATTTTCTAGTTTGTTATCTAACGGCCAGGTCTGCGTTCTTAATTTAATTATTAATACTGTAGCTCCACCTAGTGACTGCGGATGTCAGAATGGCAGGAAAATTTACTGTCACGTCTCAGTAGGAGGTCAAAGGTCAGTGAAGGATTTGCATCCTAGAGATCTGGTGAGATAATGAATTCATCTCACACCTCAGCATCATTGTCTCAGAGCAGAAGCCATTGTGTGGTGAGTCCACTGAGGGCTCTGTGGCGTCACCGGAGCCTCTAATGCACTTCCACGCTCCTCCAGCATAGCAGGCACCGAGCCAAACCCAAGACACACGCGGGTTGGAAAACCACGCTGGCGAGTGACGCTGATCCGCTCGTCGTTCTAATCCACACGGACAAACTGCAGCCCGATGAGAGGACACGACAAAACACAGGAAACCGAGTGGTCAGGGACTTGACCACACTGATCCGACTGACGCAAACAAACGCTCTCACGGCTCCTAGGACGGTTCATGAATCTTCTATTGATGAAGTGGGGGGTAATGTTGGGAGTCAGTCTCTCTTTTCACAGAAGACAGTGATACATTGACCACCAGTTCATCCATCCATCCACAGACTCGTCTCCAGTTCAGGTTCCAGAAGACAACTGGCTCGGAGGGAAACTGGCAGCACCGTGGTGCGCTCAGGACCCCTCTAAGTACAGAACACATTGCATTTTAATTCAATATTTTACTCATCAGATATGGGATGAATCCATATTTCAAGGGATGGATGGATCTTAATCCCAATAAACACTCTTTTGTCTTCTGTTTTCTGTTCACAGAGATCCATAATAACATGTATGTATTACCATACTACATTAAATAACAGAAAGAAGGCAAGACAAACTGTGTAGTCCGGAGTGTAAAATCACTGTAAAAAAGAACTCATCTTAAAATCCATAGGGAGCAAAATAATCTCTCCAAACTCTTATATCTCAAGCATCGTCTTTTATAGTTTGAGATCCCGAGAACGTGCGCTAACCTGCGACAGATGTTCGGCACTCGCGCTCTGACTCATAAGAATCAGAAGAGAAACACTGAAATGTTCTCAGCTGCGTTTCAGGATCCAGCAGAAGGCGGGGTACGGTGGGTGTGACCCCCTAAGTAGTCACATATGCCAGTCACAGTCGGGGAAAGGAAGCGCCGGCTCTTCTGCTTTAGAGAGGGGAACTCACTTGGGCGTGGGCCCAGAAATAAGCCGGGACGCTGCAGCGTCTCTAGTCGTCATCATTCCTCAAGTGTGTTGATCAGTTTGTAGAGGATTCTTAAACGGGCAGAACACCCGGCTTGCAAGTGAGGTACAGATGGTGAAGCATGTTTCATCTGAAGTCCATCAATGTGGTCTTATGAAACATATCAATTTGGATACATTAGAACATGTAATGAAGATGAAGATCAAATCTTACAAATATCTGCCCATGCTCAAATCTTGTGGTTTGGATTCAGACTAGACATCGGTTTTCCAAGCTTTTGTTTCCTCTTCTTCTATTCTCAGTTGATGTTGGTAGGTTGGGGTTGGGGTGTAGCATGGTCATTTCAAAAGTAGCTTGTGGTCAACTCTCTTATTATTATTATTATAATTATTTAAAATTCTATTTCAGTCTGTAGCCGTATAGATTTGAACATTAAATATTGATACTGAAGAACCACGGACAGAGAAAAACAGCTTCACTATATCTATTATGAATGGTGGATTTTAAAATGATCACTATTTCATCGAGACATTAAATTTCAATATTGAACTTTGTATTTTTCATTAGATTTATTTCAGATTTTAAGACCTATATAATTTCTTTTGTATTTTTATATTAACATTTTTGGCACAGATATTTTTCTGATGCAAAAGAGGTGAGAAATTAAATCTCCGTAACCAACTCAAAAGCCAGGATGAATAGAATGAACAACTAATGGAAATCATGAGTAAATATTTAAGTATAAAAGACAATACATGTATATCCTGTATGTTGAGAATACTTGGACATCAGTAACAACGTCCATTTTTCTTTCTTTTTTTTTCGAAGTGACATGTATGTGCTTATTTCTTTGGATGTGACATGCATGACTTTATTTTTTAGTAGCCCGAGATAACAGTTATCTCAAGATAATTTTTATCTTGTGATAATTAGTATCTCATCATTTTTATCTCAAGAAACGATTACTCCCTGTAAGCACTACGTCACCCATGGCTTCGGAACTGTTCGTCAACGTTGTCATTCGCTGTCTGCAAGTCAGAATAGTCTGTGCGCTTTTAACACTCTGATCAAGTGGCTTCTACTCAAAACAATACCACGTGTGGCATGCATGACTTCATTTTTTTTCTCCCGAGATAACAGTTATCTCGAGATAATTTGTATCTCGAGATGTCATGCATGTCGCTAATAGGACTCGGAATATAATAGGAATAGGAATATAGCTTAGCCCCATATGGTATTATTTTGAGTAGAAGGCACTTGATCAGGGTGTTAAAAGTGTTAAAAGTTGATGAACAGTTACGAAGCTATGACGTATACAAAATGCTTTGCCAGAGAGGCAGTTACGCAGGCGCTAACATTTACGATTGTAAATTGAGATAAAAATGATCTTGAGAAAACTATTATCTCGAGATACACATTATCACGAGATGAAAATTATATCCAGATAGTTGTTATCACGGGCAAAAAAAAAAATAAAGTCATGCATGCCACATCCAAAAAAAATCAACACTTCCAGCGCTCTGTGGTGCACTCAGGTTTGTATTTTGTATTATTAGTGTTTGTACTTTGTATTATTATTATTATTTTGACATACAACAAACATTTCGTTTCATATGGCCCGCGGGCCACACTTTGCTCTCTAAGTCTCTAAGTCTAAGTTGAGGACATAACAGAATTGATACTCACTGAACGTCTCTAACTGGCATTTCCTTTTTTTCGTTGTAAATGTTTCTTACTGAGCTTTTTTGGCATTATTCTTCATATTTATCATGTATGCTTTAACAGCCTCTGAAGTGTCATCCCGTGGAGGGAGGTTGTCATTTCCAGGCTCATGAAATGAACTGGCTTTTGGTCTTTACATTAAACCAGACCTGACTTTTAAGTCAAGCTATTTATACATGATAAAATCCATTTAATATGCAGATAAGAAAAGAAGGAAAAAATGAGAAGTCACAGGAGCCAACACGTACGTAGTTTCACAAGCTACCACTGGTTCAGTAGGACACTTCCTCTGGCCAGAGGAGGAGTCCATTGTGAGCAGCCTGGGGACTGCGATGTCATACTAACAAGCAGACCCTTTGTGGGGGGACTCACAGACTGTGTAGCTGCCAGGTCCTAGGGAGGACAATAACAAAGCTTCTTCTACTGGATTACCATCTTTACAACAGCGGATCAGTATCATCGGTCGCCTCTGTTGTTACATGATCATGCACTGCTTGAAGGTCTTGGCCTTGAGCATATGTGTCTCCTCATGTTTCCCAGTGTAGCAACAGCCAGACTAACACACCAGCTTCAACACACTGTATGCGGGAGGACATCTTCGGATGTAATGTGGAGAGCAAACTGGAGAAGATACCCAATGTTGTTCCAAGATTCAAATAGCGAGGAGAACTGTTTCTATTCAACATTCATGCTTAAGAAATATTTGAATAAAAAATCCTCAAGACAATGCAACAGTTAATCTAAAGCACATTCAACTTGACCAAACTGTGTCACCGCAATTTCAATTCATGGAAGTCAGTCCTCCAATCTCACGTAATATCAGACTTTACAGAGAGAATATAAGAGTATTACAGCGAATAATCCCAGAGCAACGGAGAAGATTGTTCTTTAGGGATGTGATTACTTTCAGACGAGCAGCGATTGTGCGGCGGAGTTGTGAAATCCTGCACTTGAACGCACCACTTCCAGGGCTGACCTGTCTCTGACTCCTTACCTTGGTCGCTGCCTCCTGCAGGGGGAGATTCCTCAAAGTCCTGCTCGTCAGGACTTTTCCGTTTCTTCGACATTTGCCGTTCCCGGGCCGAGAGAGGGAACTATCCACCGCTGAACCGGTACTTGCTGGCAACGTGAGACTCCTCCAGGCAGCAGGATGTCGAACACAAACACGGCTCTGTGGAAGTGGAGGGGGGGGAGAGAATGTCAGCAGCTGTGGCTCACGCTGATGTGTGCGAGGCGAAGTTACCGTGAGTTGTGCAGCCGAGCATCTGGAGACGGTCAGCTCCTCTTTCCCAGTCGCAGAAGAAGAAGCGCCTCCGCGAACAGCCAGGGGATTGTCTCTCCTGACCAGTGAGAGAAGAGTTGAGGCGGCGCGCCTTCGGATTCCCGCTGGGAAACTTGTTGATCTTTATGGGCAAAAGTAGTTTTCGTCACTCGCACAAAACGCTTCGGCTTTGAAAGGCAGATAAGTATAGACTTTCATCGGTGATTTGTCTGAATGGATCGTGGCGACGTCAGAGTCTAATCAGCCGCGGATGACGCACGGATAGCACGACGGGAACTCTAGAGGAGGGCGCGCGCGCGCCTGGATAGTGAGGGGATCTGCAGCCACGAGCCCTCCTCGCGCCGCAACCACGCCGAATACGCGTGAAATTCACCCGGTGAAGGCGTCAAATACTGTCTCTTATGAAGTTGGTGACGTCACCTGAATTGTTATTGTTATTTTCCCCACCCGTGAGTGGCCCTCCACGCGTCCTCACAGTCCCGTCTCCTACTTCTCTTTCAACCCACAGTTGTTGCGCATCTCCGCGCGGTTACACTTGGCACATTGATGCCATTGACGCGGGTGTTTGGTGGTATTTCTGAGGGCAAATGCCCCTCGGTAGCCCCCCCCCTCTCTCATTCTCTTCGCTCACCCCTCCCTTCCCGCTTTCACTGCAGCTGCTGACGTCAACACTTGCTGACGTCAATGATCCATGCTTTCAAAGAGAGCGTTTTTTTCATCAGGATCATAATGGGTTTATTAGGTGTAGAGAAATACCCCGCGCCATCCTGCTTTTTTCTGGATGGATCTCCCGTGATTTAGAGTTTTACTCTTCATCTGGACAATAATTGACCGTGTTAGGACATTCAAAAAATGACCTTTTAGAATCCTAGTATCTTGAGCATTCAGCTAACAGAAAATGCAACATAGTTTTGACCAGAAATTGCTCTCATACGTGAGAAATTATTATCCATCCCACACAGCATTTTGGACTTAAACCTAACCCTAACTTGGTCTGCCGTCTGGTACACAATGAAGACCACCCATGCAGTTCAGTCAAACATCGCTCCATCGATTCTGGACAGTGAAGACTGCATGGAGACCGTGTGTATATGACTGACAGAGCTATGCTTCTGTATTCTCTACTCATTTGATCTTGCTGTCTGTATGCTCTGGTCTAGACACCGTTTTCACTGCAACACAAAAGTCCTTCATTGCCATCCGTCGAACAGGGTACGATTCCAGAGATCCTTTGGTGACCTGACCTGGTTTGAATTTTGTGAGCGCCACCCATAGCCACATGATGAGTCCCCGAAACCCTTCGCTCTTCTTCATCCATCAACACTGGCCTTGTGGTGTCCATCCTACTCCAGCCACCATTTGTGACAGGCAAAACGTTGGCATGGCAGTCAGTCCATGGTGCTCCATCACACTTCTCCACCTCTGGATCCTTGCAACAGGGAAAGCTAATCCCACCCCAGGCTCAAATACTTCATCATCACTTGAGTCCGTTTGGTCTTTTGTTCTACATTGGCTCTGGTACAATGACCTCACAGTAGTCATCTTAGGGGAGTTTCACTCGATGAGATGTGAACACAAACAAACCTGACTCGGCCCCGGATTCGGGTCCGTCTGGAGAGGTGGATTTTTTTCTCCCGGATTTCTCCGGAAAGCCCACTGAAGGAGGTGTAAAACTGTGACTGCTGCGTCTTCCTTTATGTAAAATGACTCCCTCTCAAACAACAGTTCTGCACATGCCGCCCCCAACTGGATAGAGTGAGCATGGGGAAAAATGGGACACAGCTCTGAAGGCAGCGGTGTGTTGTGGCCCCCATGGGTGCGATCATAGTTGGGCAAGAGGTGTTGGTGAGTCAGGTTGGAAGTGCCAGCTCTCACAGCAGGCAGAGCTCAATATTTAGAAGGTGTAGTGCTCTCTTTTCCAGGTCCTGAATTGACGGAGAAGAGGCAGATGTCCACTCACCTCAGGATCAGTGCTGCTTAGCTGCAAAGACGTCACTCGGGCAGCACTGGCAACGTGGCCATGATTCTAGTAGTAGATATAAACATACTGTATAAAAAAATCCCTGCTTCCATGTTGGTGCTGTGCATGCCATGTGACTGAAAACAATTGGATGTCTTTCACTCTGTGGAGGCCCTCGAGTTAAGTATCTGCTAGCGGCTGTAAAAAAAAAAAAAAAAGACTGCTGCTATCTTTTTACATGAGATGTATAGGATATTTAAAAAAAAAAGACTTTTCACACACTGACTTTTCAAAATAAAAACTGAGCATGACCAAATACATGCGACCTGAAACTCACACATTTATAATTATTATAGTGGTACGACCGTTATTATAGTATTATTGTTATTGTTGTAATAATAATAATAATTTTGTCATTACTATTATTTCCCATTATCAACATTTCCAGAAATTTTACTTTACAACCACTCATTCGCTTTCGAGTTATTCAGATGGTCAGATAAACCATCACAGGTGTGGGTCACACATGTCTTGAATGAGCACTTGTGTCCAGTGAGAGCTCCACTGTTGCGTAATGTCAAGTAACAGCCGGACCCACACGTCAGTAAGTCTGTGGTTGCAGCAGCAAGTGATGGAGGCGTGTCAAGATGCTCGGCTGTCATATGTTGACCCCGTAACTCTGGACAGAATGGCCTCGGGCCACAAGCTGTGGGAAAAAAAACATGGGAAGTGTTTATGACACGCAATACGTTTCATTCTGTTTCAGCTCAAAATGACCCCACAGCTGCAGTCAGGGCGTCACTGAGAATGCTGGACTTCTGACTGCTTCTCTCAGTGGAGTCGCAATGACATCTGTAAGTCGGTTTTCAAGTCAACTGACTAGTAGTTCAGTGCGACTTATTTGACTCAAGCTTGAGTGTGTTCTCGGTCAGGTGACAGAAGCAGGTCTATGATGATCACAGCTGCATGCTGTTTACAATAACAGCTATTTTTACATCCTCTAAATTATTAATGCGGAATCACATGCATCGAAACAACATTGTGTCGTGTGTGGCCCTGATATTATTTATGCCAAAAATGACAAAATGTAGATAATTATTTTTCTTTACAAATTCAAAGGGGAAAAAAAGCTATTTAAAATGTTCAAATGTTTTGGGTTTTTTTTTTTTTTTTTTTTTTTTGTGTGTGTATGAGTGATTATTTTAAAGGTATGCATCATTTACCTTATTAACAATGGTATGTAAAAAAGGGAAATCGAAATTCAAAATTCATTTAGTGATATAGAAATGTTTTGTGTAAATAAATTTCTGAAGTCAATAGAATTTCGCCATGAACAATGTGAAAATGAAAAATGTGGGTTTAAAGAAAATTATGAGAGAAAACACATAAGATTGCTTCATATATTTTTTTTGTCAAGTGCAATGAGCTGAAGTAACATAAATATATGGATAGAAAGTAAAAAAAAACAAAGGAAACAAGTAATAATTTATATAACTTAAAATAAGAGTTCAAAAGAAATATTATTAGAAAAGAAATCTAATAAAATCAAAAGACAACAAAAGTGAAAAATAAAATAAAATAAAATCTACAAAAAAAGCAATAAAAGCGAAATTGTGAAATGCTTTTTTTTTTTTACAATTGAAAAATATTATCTCTCATGATTCTTTATTATTAATTACAGATATGTTTTTTTTTAAATAGTGCACCAAGGCACTTATACATAACATTACCTAAATAAATGAATGAGGAGTCTAAAAAGTAAAAAATTGACATGGTTATTGAAAAAAAAAAAACATAAAGAAGAACCTAAAGTATGTGAGAGATTGTGGTAATGATATTCCTAATTTAAATGCAAAGTATTACGACACTGTGTCCTGTGAATGTGTGGCTGGAAAGTGGGTGTTAGAGCCCCCCTCCACCTGAGCACCACCAGCCCCCACTGAGCAGCATTTACAGTCGCAGCAGTTAAAGCTCCTTCTGATGTGCATGGATGTCATTCCTCACCCATGTGTGTAAAACCGTGTGTCACAGGCTCCATAAGGAAGTCTGTCTGTATGTAAACACGGAGGATGGCCTGGATTGGTGGTTTTTATTTCTTGGGAAAACAGAACCAGGGTTAGTCAGCTATGGTGATGGACCATGAGATTTACAGATGACAAATGGATGTGTCATGAGGGGAAGAAGGAATCAGGTCATTCTTATTTATCGTGGTATATTTTTGTATATTTCAAGAACGGCAATAGAGTTAAAAATAAGAGTAGGGCAGCAACCATAAAACATGGATGCATCATCAACAATAGTCATAATCTATAATATTCCGGTTTAATAAACAAGACAAATATTTTACAAATATTTCGTTTATTGCTTCCACAATGCTTAATATAAGCACAATTGAAACTGACAAGAAAATCTCATGTGTGAAATTAAAACATCTGACAGTCATAAATAATAAAAAGAAAATGTCTTGTTATTTTTCATCTCCTGTTTCCCATCAACATGTTAAAATGCTCCGGTACAAATATCATAAATAAATTGCATAGGAATCGTGTTTTAAATCACTGATTGTCCTGTTGCAGCGGATGGCGGGTTGATCATAAAGACGTGGGGCTGATGGAGGACCAGCCTGGTGACGTCCTCACGTGCAGTGACGTGTCGTACTGCGCTGCGTCGTGCACGTCTGTGGCGGTGTTGCAGTCATACAAGGGAGAGCCAGCAGAGGGCGCCGTCACGGAGTGGGACAGGCTGGAGTAGTGGTTGCCGGATCCCCGCAGGAACTGTGAGCTCAGGCTGCCGTTCATTCCCCCGGGCTGAGACACCGGAGTCAGAGGGGCGTTGCTCACCGACCACAGGCTGGTGTACTGACTGCAGAGACACAAACGCAGGAGCTGTTAGGGAATCTCTTCAATTCAATGGAAAAAAAAAAGATTTTCTTTAACTTAAAATAATAACGAAATTAAATCAGAAAAATGATAATAATGAGAAGAATTACCAAATCGTGTTTTTTTTAAATGCGTTATAAAAATATTTAGAACTAATTTTAAAAGTGTATAGGTATTGCATAACAGTTGAAAACATTAAAATAAAGATTCCTACATTGTTACTGGAAATATATGTTACATTTACAATGATAATTAAAGCAAGATAAATCACCTGACAAAACTTTAGTTAAGTCAACATATTATCATTATAATGAAGGAAAATCACCTGGTACAATTATGTCTCAAATTTTCCAAGTTATTTGTGTACAAAATTGGGGGAAAATATGTCAAAAGGAAAAACAAAGATCAATTAAAAAAAAGTCATATTAAAATAGCAATAATTGTTTACCATGAATGAACAAGAGGATGAACTCTACTAAAATTTTATTTAATTAATTACAGATAATTGTAGTAATAATAATAAAGTAGTAATAGTAAACTTTTTTATCGAATCGAAACATTAGACAAGTGAAATAAATGCGGGGGGAAACTCTTCTGAAACCCACAATTTGATAAAAGGTGGTCCAATCCGTGAAGAAATAAACTTCATGCATCTCAAGTCCTGTGGAGACTTGATTTAATTAGAAACAACTTGAAATATTTGCAATTAAATAAACCTTTTTTTCCTCTCTATTTCCTTTATTTGAATCTATAAACTATGCTACATTGATAATGACTGTCCAGTATAGGCATTAAAAATATGTTTAACCCTTAAACTACTTGAAGTCCCACCTGGTGCTGTTTCCTGTACTGGTGTTGTGGGTCATGGGCATCATACTAGTGTGTGTTGGCATTTGCAGACCGGACCAGGAGTCATGGCTCGGAAACATGGGCAGACAAGCTGAGGAGTTGTCGTGGTAACCAGCTGTAGGGTGAAAAAAAAATCATTAAAAAATTAGCAAGAACTTGTTGCTGGATTTGACACAAAAAAATAAAATGGTGTGAAAATTCCTTGTCTGAGTGGCTCACAGTTTACAGCTGTGAGGCTCCACTCACACAAAGACAGGAGGAATGCAGAGCATCCTTGGCTCCACACCGTTTGTTTGAGGTCCTGGTTAACTGCCGGTCGGTTTCATACTCACTGGGAGAGTTGGTCCGATGGGCGTACGGGTTGCTGTATGGTGCAGTGCGATTGTTCTTCAGCGAGGAGTAGCGCTCGCAGCCGTGGGACGGTGACAGAGACAGAGGACTCCCAAACTGAGTGTGTGGCGCTGCAGTAGGGCAGAGAGGGGCCGAACCAGGGATGAACCAACCACCTACTGAACACAAAGAGAAGAAGACAGACATGAGCAATGGGACTACAATGACTGGCAAAAATACAAACTTACATTGAGAGTACGACTGATGATTTTCGTGAGGGTCTTCTTTGATCTCCTTCTCATCCCCTCTATGGAAACAAACAAAAAAAAGTTGTAGGAGAGAGTTGCAACTTCATATAGTGTTGTAGCTGTATATCTATTTCTCAATTAAAGAAGTGTAATTGGTTTAAAGATCTGTGATAAACAAGTTCCTTTTCGTATTCTTACCTCTCTTTGGCATCCAAGAATGCTTTGGCAAAAGGGTTGTATTTGATTTTAAGAGCTGTTATCTGAAATTCAAACACATGGGAAACGAAACTTTAGTGATATAACGAGATAGTAGAACGTGAATCCGTGCGTAAAGACCGTGCGTAATTTCAATACGCACGGTTTTACGCACGGCAGACGAACTCTTTAACTGAATATAAATATACTAAACTTTATTTTTAGATTAAGTATTGAAGACTTTCGATTGACACTTGACCAACCTCCTCATTTTGATAAGCTGTGACCGCGATAAACTGCGTCTCTTGGAAAGAATGAGTCGTGATCATCCTCCGCGGGCCTCCCACTCGCACAATGTGGATCCGTGGCTCGTACTTGTGCAAAGAGTTAAGCATAATCTAGGAGCAGATAAAGGAGCGTTAAAAACAAAAAGCAGTGATGTCGGTGGAGGAACAGAGATATTATTTACCTGGCCTCCTCCGTTCAGTTTATTCGTGAGTTTCACTTTGCTAAAAGAGACCGGGGCTTTCATCCAGTGCGCTCCGAAGTTTGGAGAGTCCGGGTGGATGTAGACGCAACTGGGGGTCTGTGGCTCGGGTTTCCCCCCGGGGACCCACTCTCCATTCACGTATTTCCACCTGTGGTTGTCCGCCGAGACGAAGTCCAGTAGGAAGGAGTACATGGCGTTTGGGTCCAAGCCGGAGACGTTCACTTTCAACACCGGAAACATTCTCCTGAAACGTAAGAAGCGTTCTTCAATCTGAATCTCTTCATACAATGTTTATACATCTTGTGGTAGATTGTTCAAAGCACTCACCTGCCGTTTTTGGTCACAATCATTTCATTGGTTAGCTCCTTAAATTTCGTCCAGAGCTCGTTGTCATCCAGGCACAGCTTCAGCTCTCTCTCCGTGGGGTCTCCCTTCTCGCTGCCGGCCTGCAGCTCGCTCTCCACGGCGCTGAGAAGGTGGTCCACCCGGTGATGGCTGGCCTTCATGGTGCACTCTCCCACGGACATGTTGCTCCGGAGCGGAAATATACCTTCGGCTTGAGAGACTCGCGCTGACACGTCGTAGCCCCGCTTGTCTCGGGGTCGCCGTGCCTCCGCATTTATACCCCGCGGAGACGCTCCATGCTGGGCCGGCTCACGGTTGGCTCGGCTCCTCTTTGATCTTTGAGGGCTCGACTCGGATTGGCTGAAAGCGGAATCACCTGGTTTTGAATAAACTTTATTGTAACAGCCTGTAAACAGCGACACTCACATCAAAGACCCAGTGGCCGCTATCTAAAAAAAAGGAATGACAATAATACGAGATGGACGCCGATTTTTTACTTGTATTTAAGCTTAAATTTGGGGTTGTCCACTTCTCTCAAATCTTTTATTCAAGAGTCACGACTGTCACGGGTTCTCCATTGAACGAAGTTGTGATGAAATAGTGAAACAATGATGATAAAAAATAACGTAAAGAGGAAACATAATCGGGGAATATAATGATATTGCGTTGACGTTTCTTTTAGTCATGCTTTAATTATGTCTTAATGATAGCTAGCAGTCGTATGATGTTATATGAACGTATGGGGAAAGCTCTTTTTAACAGTGCGGCACAGTCACTGTAAAGTGCGGACACCTCATTGTGACATTGTCAGACACAGTTAAAGGAACGTTGTCAGAGTAATAGCATCAATAGTTTTGCATATTTAAAAAAATATACATATTTATTTATTTTTCATCACCCAATACACTTTTTAGTATGCTGGATACATGTAAAAAAAAAAAAAAATCAAATGAATAATGGGGAAATTTCCCTGTCGCCAAACATAAAATCATTTTGTCTAACTGCTCTGAGTCCAACTTCAGTCGTCCAGCGTATAGTTCGACCACAGCTGAGTTCCACAGTCGATGACCTAAAAAGAAGACAAGTAAAATGCGCATTACTAAACACTGAGCTTTCATTATAAGTTATTACCTTGACATTGCTTTGCCGACACACGTCCTCGATAGATAAGGGCTCAGGTGTTGAGTGGAAGAAAACATCCAAGGAGCTGACAAACACAGCAGCAATTACAAGCAAGAATCATTTTAAATACCAAATAAAGATTTTATTTTCTGAATACCATCGTGATGATGTGTCACTCAGCGGCCCACAAGATGGTGGGCGCACGTTTGTTGGCTCTTTCTCAGAGTCCGGAGGTGGCGACTTGTGAGGCTCTCTTTGCTTAGCCGTCATATCTGGAAGCACCTATGGTGAAGAAGTCATGGAAAATGTGGGTAAGTTAGATAATAAAACATACGATCTGACACGCAGACATGTGACACATATGTGTTGAACACACAAATAAACACTGCTGCCGGTAAAATGTATTTGGTGTAAACTGTTACCAAGGCAGTTTCTAAAAAAGAACACAAATATTAAAGGCCCATAGCGTGTGGCGGCTATGTGCGAGCTTCCATAGCTCCGGCGTGTTGTGGCCAGTTTGTGTTACTAACCAAGTCCTGGACACTTTGTCCTTCCTGCCAGCAGACGTGGGATTCCGCCTCTGTGTCCAGCAGTCTGGATCAAATTCACAGCAAGCAGAGAAAAACAAACCTCAGACGGTTTAAAAAATAGTTGAAAGAAAGTAAGTGGGCTATTGACAAGACAATCCCCAAACTATTGGTTGGAGCTTTGTCTGCTCATTACCGACGTGTGAGGGCCATGTTGGCGAGGCAGAGGGTGTACGCTTGCCTCAGCTCCTGCATGTACGCATCTGCTTTCCTGCGTCTCCTGAAAGAGTCTGGTCTTTTCTGCAGGATAGAAACGAAACTAGTCTTCTGTGAGGTCAACAGTAAAATATATGTTTTTGTAATAACAACATAAATGTTTGGAGTTGAACCCCCATACTATCTTTTCACATTCTCTGTCACTTTAATTTGCACTGTGCACTGTTATATATTATTATTTATTTTATAATATACTATTGTTTCATTATTTTTAAACTTTTATTGTATTTATTAAAACCATTTCCCTCCCCAGGCATTAAATGTTATTTCAACAAAATCAAAAGTATTATTATTATCATTATTATTATTATCATCATCATTATTATTATTATCATCATCATTACTATTATTATAGCATTAGTGGAATTGAACCACGCAATAACTATTCTTTTAAATAATCCAATAAAAATGACAAATAATTAAATATATAAGATTTTGTCTAATTCATCTGCCACTTTTTAATATACATAATATACATAGTAATAACAATAAGGAACATTGCCTTTAAAAAGGAATGGCATTGTTGTGGCATTATTATATTCATTCCTTATAGATTAAAGAAGACAACCTCACTTGATTCGTCCCAAACTTACAAAACCAGGCCTCTCGCTCTGGAACTTGTTGATAAAATCCCTCTGGAGTGTTGTGAAGACCGGGACTGTCGTCTGCGGTGGCACAACAGTGTTTATTATTTCCCCTCATATTAATCACTTTATACCTCCAACAGCTTCATCGCGTGGCATTACGAGCCGGGCTCACTGTAAAACGTCTGAGGTGTAATAGATGGTGTCATTTCCCACAGTCCTGGTGTCCCGTTTGGCGCCTCTCCCTCCTCCAACACCAGCGCTGACCGTCACACTGGGCCACTTCCTGCATTTTAACTGCGAGTCTGTGAATTAATGTTATTGATCTACGCCGCGCCACAAGGCTCCCACACTCTCCCCCTGTCCCGGTCCTGTCCCGGGACAATGCAGGTGCAACCAAAATTAACGTAGAAGACACATTCAAGTCTGTTTCCCTTCAGACTTCCTCTGCTTTCAAGCTTACAGGACCATTACGTCCAGCCCAAATCACATTCGCCCCGTCACTGTGGGAGTGGAATTCAGAATTACATTTTAAATTCAGTGAATGTGTGAGGAAAGAAACGTGTCATTGGAAGCTGCAAAAGCAAACAAAAAAGTCGGGTTTATTGTTCAGCATATTTGAGAGTTAGCATTTTGTATATTAGCTTGAATGTTAAATGAAAACAGTGCTTCTACTTTCACTCGAGGCAGGGAACGTGAACTGAATTAAAAAAAGTGCCTTGCTCAAGGGCGCTCTTGTCCTCCCTGCGACAAGCCGTGTGAACAAGTCTAGAAGTTGTGATTTCCGCACCCACAAATATCAAAATACTTTGGGTGTCTGTCTTGGGGTTTGGACTCTGAATATTGGCAGCAGCACTCTGACCGGTGTTTGTCTCCTCTGCGCTCCCTCTCTGTTTGCTCGACCCACCCTGACACCGGGGTGAGAGGAAAAGATATTTGTGTGTCTGTGCTCATCTCGGCTTCAGAGCATGATCTCCCCCACCTCTGGCCTCATGATCTACAATCCCATCTAGAATATTATTTCCCAACCTGTAATATGCTTGAGTCTCCGAGGAGCTACTTAGCTACAGTTTCCCTTTAAACATATCAAGTGGTAGCGGTACACGGAAGCACCCTGTTGTGGTCATTTCCAGGTGTGTTTGTCTCTTGCCGCCTTCATTTAGAGAGTAAGACCCCTGTGGGTTAAGACACCAACCTTAGGAAATATTTGTTCAATCGCATCCTTGTCTTCAAAGATCCCCTCCGACGATCTCCCATCTGACCTCTGCCCTCCTTTCATCCTACACGCCAGAGGTACACAGAAATGATCCACTATTTAACACAGCGCAGATAATCAGCGTCACTTTCACGCAAAAACATCCGCACGCTCTGGTCAAGTGGGCCGCTGCTGTGATGTGCGGGCGCCACACAACATGTCGGCTTGTTAATATTTTCCTAATGGTGTGTTACTTCTCAAGAGCAGCCATAGTGTGGTGCGACTCACACCCGATAACACTGCGCACCCCGGTGACAACACACTTTGTCTGCTGGGTGCAAACTGGCGCTGGACTGAGCGCGGCGGCGTTTACTCACATGGCGGTGCAGCAGCTAACAGCTACACACAACCCGACGGCCAAACAGGATACCTACAAATGAAGACTTGATAAACACGAGTCAAGACTGGTTTCACCTCTTTGCTATTATTATTACTATAGTAGATGGTGTCCATAACATTTAACAGATGTGTGACCGATTGTTTATTGATTATTTATCGTCTAATGCAGGCCAGCTACATTAATGAAGAAATACAAATAATTTTATTTTTTATTTTCTCAGCGCTGACATTCTGTGAGTGGAACCTCGAAATATGTAATTTAAACGCAGCCATACTCAAGTGTGAAATGTAGCACGGGGAGGAAAGTATGAGCAGGTGACCACCTCCGCTGTCCCATCCATCACCGCTCCTCCAAATAACAAACATATAAATAGGCCCCGGAGTTGACAGATTTAATCGATGACCTTATGACGGCGGTACCGAACCTGTGCAGCTTCACATTTGGGCTTTGGTTCTAATTGCTTTATATTTTGGGTATTTCTCACGGACGTGGGGAATGTGGTGGAGGTGGAGTGCCGGGGGGGCAGCTGTCTGGCTGTGTTTGCCAGTGGGCCTTCACTCGATGCTCACCGACATCCAGCACCGGCCGACTGACCAGAGTGTGCTAGTTTGGAACCTAACCATGACATGAGAGGCGAGTAGTAGTCTGTTGGTTCCGACTCTCACCTACGGTTGTGAGCTCTGGTTAGCAACCGAAAGAACAAGATGGCGTCATGTTTTTTTTATTCCCAGGTTATGGGAGCTCTTGGGAAGTGAGAGAGGCTGCTCCATGAAGGAAAAGTTTAGTTGCTGCTCCTCCATATCCAGAGCTGAAGAGGTTGGACGGCTCATGAGAGAGGTGCTTTGGGTATGTCTAGTTTGGAAGACCTCATGAAAACCCTTTCCTATTTGATATAGTTGCCTTCGGCCTTACACCCACAAGAACAGAAAACTGCAGGAAATAACAAAAACACACAATAAACAGAAGATGGTTTCAAATAGAAAGAAAGAAACAAAGAAAGAAACACACACACACAAACAAACCAACAGAGAGGGACCTATGTTCTTTGTGTAGATGGGCCCTATTTAAAAACAGAGTTGGAGGAAAGGGATCCGGGCCCCTGCAACCTGACCTTAGCCAAGTAAGAGACAGAGTTAGCAAACAAACTAGTAAATATCAAGAAACACAAAAAGGATTTGTGTGTCATTATTATAGGTTCGATTGATTTTACACTAACTTTGACGTGTGTTAATTACCAGGTATAAACATAGGGATAGTGGTGCTGAAGCACCAGTCCTTTTTTATGTATGGCAAAAGTGCCTGTTCTGGAAAACGTTATTATAATTTTTAAAAAAGTGCCGTGGCCCCTCCCTCTCCTCATGCTGCACAGAGTGGCTCCTCTGACCGGCACCATCACAGAAGTCAACATGGTGTATGACTGATCCCCTTCAGCCACAATATACATCCATTTTACTGAGACATTTTGCATTTTTGACTGTTGACTGTCCTGCTATTTAGTATGATATTTCATACAGGCTCACAGTAAAATGCATTACATTTAAAGGATTTATGTTGGAGACATAACATTATGTTCCTCAGCACTAACCACCATTCCACTGTGAAATCGCAGCAAGCTGCGAAAGAGCTGTGAGGTTTGGGCGGCCAGGACGTATGTCGATACCAATAGACGCATTAATGTTGAATACGTCAGTGACAAACCCAGCAGCAACAACAATAACAAGCACAAACAGAGCACATGTGTATGAAAAGTAGAGCAACAGAAAACTTCAACGTCTAGAAGCTGGTGTAACGGCTGACATACTGTGGAGATAAAGACGGAATATAAAGCTTTGCAAGCGCTCCGATGTCACCCAACTGATCTGTAATTAATGGCAGGAATATGACTTCCACACCTGAGTGGCACCGCAGCTCAAAGTCAGGTGACCCCCCCCACCCTCTCAGTAAATCCCAGACTCTTTGCCTTGAAGCTCATAAAAGCCCTCCAATCACATCTGCCGGCATGAAGTGACACCAGCGGGCCAATTGCCAGCCTCTTTTGTCTGGGACATAATTACAACATTTTCCCCTGTACGATGTTTGTAGGAGCCCGAGTGGCTCTGTCCACAGAGGTTAGTCTCCACAACAGAGAGGTCAGGCTGTGTTTGGTCATCTCACTTCTGCGTGAGTCACCATCTCTGCTTCAGGAGGGTCCGCACTAAACCGCCCCCTGTGTTTGCTCTGGAAGACAGAGCAAACACGGATCCGGAGAGACCAACGTTAGGACCAGAGGCTGCTCAGCATCCAGCTGGTCAGTCAGAGGGGGGAGACTTGACCTCGCGCTGGCAAACAGAAGGAGAGTCTGGATTCAGGAGCGGCGGCGCTGCTGCTTTTCATAACAGTTTACAGGTCAATAGAGGCAGGTGTCACATCAGATTCTGATTCAGATCAGCGGCTGTTGCAGTAGAAGGACCTGGTTCACTGTTGTTTAATGTGTAAAAAAACTATGTATTAGAAGTATGTAGAAAGTACTGAGATGGAAAGCAGTTTTAGGGATCTTGTGGACGACACAAAATGGACGTGTGTTGTTGTTTACCTGCAGGAGGATCTCGGGATTGAGCAGGATACTTGGGGATGTTTTGTCCGCAGCAAGCAGCAAGCAGCAGGTCAGTTGTCTGGCATGCAAGAGATCAGGTGGATATGCTGTATTAGTCAACATCTCTGAGTGTGTTAAGTCAGATAAATCCTTGTTGTCTTATTGGGGAAAAAGTTTTTGCTTTTATTTATTTATTTTTATTTTCAGAGCATTTTTCTTCTTCAATACTAATGAAGCCCAAAGACTTGCTCAACATGACACACACTTTGGGTCGCCCCCCGCCCCCCCTCACAACAGTGCCTGTAGCTATTTAAAAACTGGCTCCATCCCGGGTAACAACTTTTTTGTTTTTGAGACGCAGACAGACTGAGGGTCAGAGACAGCGGCTGATGGGAAAGGGGGTTAAAAGTGAGGCTTCCTTGTTTCAGGGGCTGGGAAACGGAGCACACAGAACAAATGAGAAGTAAACATGCAGCCACAGGAAGCCATTAACGGCAGCAAGGACCAATTAGGACCCAGCAGGTGTCCTGGCCTTCGCCTGCTTTGGTCCGGCCTCACCTCAGACTGAAGTCTCTGGATCCGAGCTGAGGAAACAACGGGGCAGTTTCATTTGTTCAGCAATTTGAAGCAAAGGATTCCCGCTGAAAGGCCTCTAAAGGTCCTTTATGGCCGTCTCTTTGTCTCTCCTTCTCAAGTGCAAGTCATTAGAAAGGACAATTACATCCTCCTGAAGGAGCGGCGCTTTTACAGGAGGGGGAGATAAGACAGGATCTCCCTCATGTTAGACCCCCCTCAAAGCAGGAGCTCTCTCAAGCTTATGGCTCTCTTCACACCTCTGCCGAGCAGAGACCAGTCAAAATCAAAGTCATTCACATCCCGGAGCAGAGCAGGGAAGAGTTGCAGGACACACTGGAGTTTCTAACAAATAGCGGCGCTACAGCCCTCGCCGTCGTATTTGCTTTTCCACTCTTTGAGCCCCCCGTGATGTCCGTCCGCCGCTGGACATCAAGCCTGCCGTTGTTTGTTATGGTAATGATATTCATGAGACGGCAGGAGGAGAGGACGTGTTGTTTGTCTCACAGTCAAAACAGCCTTTGATTTCCAGGGTTGTGTATTTGAAATCTGGAGAAAGTGTTGACAGTGCTGCACTCATGTCTGACTCCTCATTCATGAAAGGGAAGAGAGAGAATGGGGATCCCAAATGACTGTTTCACTCAGAACTAGTCTGGTATTCACAGCTTCCACTCAAAGTGCTTTGGTCAAGGAGAGTAGAGTTGAGAATCAGATGCATGTAGCCATTGCATTTTAGTCACCAGCGCATAAACATTTTGCCTTATGAACCAATAATTCAATCTTTATCACAGGAAAAAAGAATGGATTTCCGTGTTTGGCTTCATTATTTAACCTTTTATCCAAAGCTCTACGACAGAGATTCAAACCAGGCTCCATCTCCAGTGAACCAAGCAGTAAAGAGATAAGGGAAGTAGTTTTCAATTCATCTTGTGGTGTGTTTACTTTATTCAATTTTAGGTAGTTATTTTCGGTACTCTAGTCAACACATTAAGTTAAAAAAAGAGCTCATATCGATCATAAGTCATGGTAGAATTTTCATTCATAGAGATAATCATGGAAAGTTGTGAGTTGAAAAAACGAAGGAACTAAACAAGCCCTACTTTTTTGGTTTTAAAGCCTTTTATTTGTGTTTAAAAAGGCACTATCTGAAGTATTTTTGCTGCTTTTTACTTCATTTTGATATTGTTTAATACGTCACATACAAAAAATAAACGCATGCATGTCACCTCCAGGGCTCCGTAGTGGTACGAGAGTGATACGAGGAAACAAGAAATCAAATGTAGAAAAAACCCCCAAAACTTTACATTTGTCCACTAGAGGGCAGCAACGCTTGAAGCCAACGAGTATAGATCATTATTTGTTTATTACCGGACGTCAATGATGAGAGAAGACTCACTGATCCTTTAAATTTGCGCTTCTGAAAAACAAACAAAACAAGCAAAGTCAATATATTCTGGTCATTGTCTCTCCATACAAAGTGAACCGTCCACATCAAAAATAAGCAAGCAACAAAAATAAAGACCTAATTAAAATCCCATGATCCAACATCGCTTTTATAAATATAAATGTTCGTTCGTTATTCAACAAATAATATATGCTGCAGAACATTTTAATTTTAAATGTATTTTTTTTTTGTTATACTTTTAAATGAAATTCAGTCTTGCATTTCTATCCACATTCAAGTTTTAAAATGGGAAGAGTTAATCAACAATTAAAACATATTAAATTAAAATACGTTTTTGGGTTGTTTTCCATTAGCACCACTAGAGAGCGCTACTGTTTCATTCTCCCACAGCCATGGAAGTTTTGGCTTTACCTAGAGAGCACAATATTTCTTTCATAGCTGTAAAGCGCCTCAGTATAAAGGCCCATAACTACACAAATATATGCAGACAACCTTTAGTTGTGGCTGTTGGAGGAAACCAGAGTGCCCAGTGGAAACCCTCTCGAGCTTGTGGAGGACTTGCAAAACTCCACAGAGAAAGGAGCAGAGTTGCTCTCAGCTCCCAGCTTTCACTGCTCACATGGGTCTCCAGCTCTGGATCCTGGATCCTCCAAGAATCTACTGGTGCTTCCTACCCTGACTGTCAACAAGAGGAACCCAATTTAGCTGCCGTGGGAGTGAATCCTGCCTGGAGATTTGAAGAAGAAAGTCATTTTTGGTCATCCCTCATGCCAAGAGCATCCACCCACACACCGGCCCGACACTGTGTTTTCTCCTCCTCCTTCTCTCACCTTCTCATCGACAGCAACTTTTTGGTGAAGTCTCAATGCACATTAAGCTCCCACTGCTGTAGGAATGAAACATTAAAAAAAAAGTATTTAGTTCTTCAGTGATCCTGGGTTCCGATCATGGATGTTAGAGTCTCTTCACAGGACCACACACGTAATGCGTTCATTGCCCGGGGGAAAAGCCTCTTGCAGGATGACAATGATGCTTTTAGGGAGCGGGATGAAGAAAGAGAAGCTGAGAAGGTGATCGGTTGCAGCCTGCCACCTCTTCAGAACTTGTATGTCTCCAGGACTCAGAGCCGTGCAGGTTGGATCAGAGCCGACCCTTCTCACCTTGGACATGGACTGTCTACGGTCCATCCAGACCAGAGCTTTTATTTTAATATTAATATTATCTTTTTTATTTTATTCCAAAGCACTTTCCTAGTTGGTGGGATCCCCATTGATCACGGCAATAAATTAGATTCTGATTCTGGAGGCAGCGGCATCTATCAGGTGGGTTGCCACGGTGACGGCTTGGCAGCAGAGAATGATGGATCCGCTCGGCTTCTGTGACTGACAGGGCTCGGGCCACATCCATCTGCACTGTCCGGACTGTAAATCAGCTGAGGCTTAAGCAGCTGTCAGTCTCAGTGACGTCACTCTAGCAGACAGACAGACTGGGACGGGATGGTGAACTCCAGCCGAGGTTCGGGTTTTAAACTCCGCAGGATTAAATCATTTTAATCATAAACACAAGTCAGAGTCTTGTGAAGTTTCACAGTGAATCACAGCTGTTATCAGCAGAGAGGAAGGGAGGGAGGGAGCAGCGACAACAAGGCCGCACTTTAAAAGACACAATGGAGGATTGCACAACTTTTGGTAACAGGCCAGCAGACAAGACTTGTAACACACTGTACCAGGTTGGCTGCCATCTCAGGCTGGACCAGAATGTGATGTCAAACGTGCTGAATATCCACGGGCCTCAAGTTGACTGGCTTGCGCAGCATCTTATTAACACATCACATTATATGGCTGCACATAAGTTTATCATTTTATTAAGTTTAACATACATTTTATTTTATTTTATAGCATCTTAGTGTTATTTAATGCATTTGAAAATGTTCATAATAAAATGTACAACATAGTGCAACCATATAATTGAATTTGAATAATGTAAAATAAACAACTATTTTAAACACTTTGAACAAACATTACAACTACAAACACTATTTCAAGCATGCCTTTTATCATCATATAGAAATATCCGTTCATATCAACGGTTATTATTTCCAGAAGATTCAATCTTTAGTGCTTCTCCTTATCTCATCATATATCATTAACATGAGAGGTCTTATATTCTTCTTTTGGAATGTCCCACCTCCTCCTCAACCTACTGGATCTTGCTCCTGAGTCCCACCTATTCTCTGCATGACCTCCTTCACCACAGTACATGATCCTCATTGGTTGTCTTCTTCTTCTTCAGGGCTCCTCCAACAGTCCTCATCCAACACTGTCTCTCCTCTCAGTGTGTCCAAACCATCTGGCCTCCCGAACCTGGTTTCTAAACTTCTCCACAGGATCTGTCCTTCTGACCCATTCACACCAAGAACATTGATCAATCAACTTCTTTGTTCTTCTTTGAGCAGTATTCCACAAAAGTACCTTCTCGTCGCGAGAGAGATAGACACACGACTTCAAACAAAAGCAGGTCCGAAAAAAACACTTTTAAAATAGGATCTTACCAGTTGTTGTGGCTCTGTTGTGGAGAAGCCGACCGCAAGTTTGTTTTAAATGAACTCAACAACAGCTCCAGTAAAACTTGGGTCTCTTGGCAACTGAGAACAAAAGCTGGGTCTTGTGGGTTTGTATGGAGACAAATGGCTCTCAGGGGATGGACGGGGAACCTGTCAGTCAGAGGTGTCTAAACATGGTTTAGGATTCAAAATATATGATGATACAGGGGTGTCTGCGGATGTACTGTGAAATTATACTTTATACTATTTCATTTCCTGTCAAAAACAAGTTGCATACAAACTACAGTTTTCTAGTTTCTTCACTTCTTCTTCCTGATTTCAAATGATTCATTAGAAAATAGATGGGTGGATTTATATTCTGTAGGTCTGCGTTATTCAACCGGAGTGCCGTGGTGAGCTCACGGCGAACGTGACGTCTCACTTCAAAACTTTATTGATACTCATGGACTGTTAAAGTTTGCTTCGTAGTCCAAAAGTTGGACAAAAACTAAATGCACAACAAAATAAATTCTGTCCAAAACATAAAGAGAGAAAGAATATGAGAAAGGATTTGTCTGGAAACTCAAAACTACATTAAAATCATGCAAAAGAGAAGTGATAAAACCAAAACAGTTATTTAAAGTGAGTATATAAATGAATAAATCATAATATACTTGGCCATATTGCCCGCCCCTTTCTGGACACATTTGAAAGAAATACATTTTCTGCAATGTGTTTCTGCAAATAGCCTGGCAAAGTAACAAGCGAGTGTCAGTAGCTACAGTTTTTCACAAATGAATAGGGATTTTCTGGAGGACTTTAAGTGCGCTTTGGCCCAGGTTCCTTTGGTGGTGTGCCTCAGGATTTTTCTTTTTTTTTTTTTTAGAAAAAGGTTGAAAAACACTGCTCTAGGTCACCACGGTCAAAACATCTCTTAAAACGCTGTAGCCAGTAATTGATAGCACTTTGTTCTCGATGGTTTCATTGACAGAATTAAAATATAAAGAAACAATTGAAAAGTTGTTTGGAATCATCTTCAGTTTTCTTTCAATATTTAGTAATGTTTTTTTTTTTTAGCTCTGTAGAATATTGCAAAAATATATGCCAGTATTGTGATACTATTGTATCGTGACTCATGAGTATTGTGATGAGTTTATATACTATATACTATGTACTATATGGTACTACTGAGTGGCCTGTGTATGTCAGCTTTTACAAATTTGAAATTCGATCATTGAAAAAGTGAGGGAACCTTTGGTATGTGAAAGACCTCATTCGTCATATGAAGCAGTGTGTTGCCGCTGTCCACAATCGTGACAGTGACGTGGACGCGCCGGCTCCAGGCGGGGGACATCCCAGATTAAGATGTGGTTTGATATTACTGAGGTAAAGCAGACTGCGGCTAACTTCCTGAGGGGATCATGCACCTGGAGCACACCGGTCCGACCTGCTTAACAGGAAATCTAAGAAGATTAGTCCACTAATGCCCAGTTGGCCTCACAGTCTCCACATGGACTGAACACATGAGAACCAAGCAACCAAAAACATACATTTAAAGCAAAGGCAATGTGCACCACAGAGTACACCGACAATGTATTGATGTGTATTGCAGTTTGTCAACCCCTATTTGTCTGGTTTGTTTAGTCATTTGCTTGACATTTCAGCCCCATTGATCTACAATATTCTATCACTGAATCTACTTCACCATGCACGTGGGAAAATTAGAGTCAAATCTATTACTTATTATCACTGTTATTACTATGTTATTATATTACTAGTAATGATGTTTGTTTTTGGCACCAGTCGGCCTTAACATTATGACCACCCACCGCACAACAAGAGGCAAACCAGCTCGGTTCATGAGGCACAGGGATTCACTTGTGTTCGACTGATGCTGCTGACTGTGGAAAAGTGTAACAAAACACCACATTTAAAAACAAAACCTTGGACCTCTGCTTCCAACATCACTGATTCAATGAACCCATGCATCTCCAGCCAAGGAGGTGCAGCTTCCTCATTCTAGTTTTACCTTGGAAAAAACAAAGTCCAAACACAAGGCAGCTTGTCAACATTTTACTTCAAGTTCCATTGAAAACATGGGCTGGTACAAATATGAATTCAATATCTTACACGTCTACAAAGGGATACAAACCTTTGTAGAGGGGAACATAAAAGAGTCCAGTTTGGTTTCAGCAGCAGACGAGTATAAAATCCCTGTTGTTGACAGCGTATTGTTCTCTCACACAAAGGGATGGTTTCCAGGCCCTTACACAGACGCCTCTGCCAACACACTCACACACATACCGTGGCGCCACACTGACAACTGAACCCATGTGCAAAGAATAAGTGGGGTTTTTTTTTTAAATATTGGGCTGCAGAGGCAAACATGGCGAAGCATCATCCCAGAACGGAAGGTTCATAATGGGTCAAGGAAATGATTCTCCATTCAATCCAAGCGTCTGGAGAAACGAGCGCGCGTGTCCTACAACATAAATAAGTCATTCACCACCTGAGTCCGTGCTCGCCATGACGTCATCAGCAGCCCTTAAGGTGCGGTAGTGCAGAAAGTTTGTCCACTTTGCCCAAAGCGGCCGCGTTCTCGACCCCCTTCAGCCACTCTTTACACTTGCGGACCACCGTCTCGTCCACGTCTCCGTCCTCGTCCTCGTACTCCACGTCGTCGTACTTGTACTGATCGTTGAGCAGCGATATTTTGACAATAGCGGTGATGTCCTGTTCCGCTCCTTCGCACTTGGACGCCGGCGCGCACTTCGCGCCTCCGTGCGCCTTTTTGGAAGGGAAGACGCGCCGGTGGCGGAAGTCCGCTGACGCGCAGCACTTCTGCTGCTTGGCCAGCAGCTGCTTCTCCAGGTTCCGTTTCTGGATGACGAGGATGGCCTCGGGGGTGAGGCTGAGCGTGAACTGAAGCTCCTTCTTGGCTTGGTCCCGCTCCTGGAGGTGTCTGCTGGAGTCCATGGAGCTGGAGCGCCGGACGCCCGCGGCAGGATCCTGAGGTTTGGGGAACCAGGAGCACTTGACCTCCTGACCTGAGAGCGGCTTCAGCGCCGGACACTTACTCTTCTCCTGCTGGCTTTTGCGTCCTAGATTGCGTAGATTGGCGGAAGCCCATGAAGTGGAGCCCTTGTCTTTTTCCGACCCGCTTTTGTCTGGTTTGGGTTCGGGCTGCGGAGGCACTCCGGTGGGTTTCTTCTTCCCGAACAGATCCCTGCCTGGAGAGGAGATCCTCGGATGGAGGCTGATGGGCGGAAAAGGCATTGTTCGTGTCTGGAAGCGATCAGGATATAAAAAGGTGCGGCTGAAGAAGACGGAGCGCGCAAAGCAAGCGGCAGCTCCGTGCGCTCATATTCAGGCTGAAGGAGCGGGGAGGCGGCGGTGCACCTGTCTGCCTCGCTGGACGCGCTGACTGGGTGTCTGCTGCTGAGCACTCCGGCAGCTTTATGGTCTGCCTGCTGGGGGGCGTGGTCAACGCAGGCATCAGACAAAGCCGCGGACACGCGTGATGATGTCATTTCATAAAGCGCTTCCGACAAAATATGAATAGAAATAGCGCCCGATGAGAGAGAACAACCAAGTTTTCTTCTCCTTTAAAGAGAAGAGTTTAGTAGATATCGTAGAAACCCATTAGAAGTCGCACCAGTCAGTTTGCTCTTCATTCAACTATAATAAATATTAGACGCTTCAACAACATCAAGCCTTCGATTTCCTCCATAAACATTGGTTAAATGATGACTCTAAATTATACGTGTTGTGTGAGTGTATAGAGTGTTTATCTATTTATGAGTGTTTCAATTGTTGCAGTGCATTGTGGGACTGGTGGACGTGCCTCATCTTTCGTATGGATTTATACATTTTAAAATTCAGTTTATAATTTAGAGCTGAAACATGACATCATGTGTTGAGACTTTACACCGACAGTATTTCAGACTTTCCTCGGACCAGTGGTGATATTTAACTCCTATTCCTCATTGATGTTGTCTTTTTTTTCTTCAGCAGCTGTCGAACACTGACGTGAATCAATACATGACTGGACTTCATTGGAGAGGCAACATGGAGACACGCAACACAGTCCCAGTTGACTTATTAGCTGGTGACGGTATCAGCGCAACAGTCAAATGTCATTGCTCCCTGAAAATCAAACTGAAGAGCCTTTTGAATGGCGTGACAAAGACTGAAGCCTGTGGACGACCTTCTCCGCCCTTGAACTCACTTGTGTGAGACACAATGACATGGAGTTTGATTTTTTTTTTTTTCAGTCAATACTGTCTCGGATGTCAATTTACAGACATACGACCACTTCATTGTCTCACATCCCGCGTGAATCCGACCAAAAGCACGAGAGAATACACAAATAGTCTTGAGGATTGATTTCACTTCACATCTGCTGTTATCTGCACTTTCACACAGACAGATTGACAATTCATGCCACATGACTGGACCAGAAATCAATGCATTTTTTCCCCACTTCCTCTGGATTCAATTTTCAAAAAGTGATCATCCGAGGCACAGATAAGGTCCTGCATCATCTTACGGAGCAGCCATGCCTTGTCCTCTCTGTGACATATGGATGAGACGTAACACAGAGGAAACAGTCGGGACAACAACAGCTTGTCGAGGTCGTCCGTCCCAAACTCTAATCCAAAAATGGCGAGCGAAGAAAAGCGAAACAACATTCAAGAGAATCCATCCAGCAGATTACTTGGAAAATATAGAGGGATTTACGGGGTCTCAGCCAAGTTAGTTGGACAAGAAGTGCTGAGGGGAGATTTTGTCTGCGATAATCCTCCGGCACGTTACACAAGAGCCTAATGAAACTGTGAGGCCGCTCAACAACAGGAAGTAAAATGCAGAGGAGTCTTGCGTCTGGTGGTGCAACACACAGGAAGAGGACTCTCTTGTACTGCTCATGAGGAGGCTCGGATGAAGTCTGAATGGGAGGAGCTGTGGTGCAGGAAGGTTGTGAGTCGCTTGAATGTTGAGGGTATCTCCTCCTCCACTAAGATAATGGGTGGTTTTTGGAACCTAGAGGACGAACAGATGATCTTTCCACAACTTTTTATCCCTCTGTTTGAAGGTTCTGAAACACCTCCACTATTGTTAAGCAAAACACAACAAATTCTCCTGTGGCGGTGCACTGGTGGTGGTGGTGAGGAACCATTGAGACCTGGAGCAGGTCATTTTAACTTAAAACATTTGTTTCATAAGATCCAGATATAAAACAAATAAAAAATAAAATGCAAAAATAAAAGAAGAGACTGAATAATTACCTACAGAAATGTAATTAATATGACTTAGGTTGGATTTTACTATCATTGATAATTCATATTTGTAAAGATTTTGCCAGAAAAATGTCAGGTTTTTTTCATAAATAGTTTGGAAAAGATCCCTTGATGTGAAGATCACATCAGTCAAAGACTTGATTCACATTGAAAAGTAAAAATAAAGATAAAGAAATCAAACGCATGAAAACTAGAGAGGATGCCTGAGCACAGAATACAGGGAAAACTGGGGGAAGACTAGTCAAGCTTCAGGTCAGTTGAGATTTGTCTTGTTTCAATGCTTTGTCTGAATCGGATGGTTCCTGCTCAGTGACTGCGGGAGGAAAAGCTGGAGAGGTTTTATAAATGTATCTGTATGTATCTTACCACTCTTACTGGGGAATGTTTTGTCAGCAGGTCCACGTCCAAATCTGAGCCAGTATTGCTTCAACCATTCCTCAAGCCATGGCTCTCTATGAAACCAAACCGACGCCGCCCTCTTATCGGCGTAACATGAACATCTGCAGCATAAATGGGGGTAGACTGAGGTGATGCTTCTTCCAGAGGGTTGTCATGACGACGCCATCCTCAAAGGCTACGCCATAACCATGCAAGCTATATTGGGTTATTAGGTCACATCAAACTCACAATGCTCAGAAGAGCGTAATTAACTGGGTCATGAATACATATGGCAGGAAATCAAATTTTAAAGGGAGAACCAATTCTAATGCAATTTGCTGAGCAAAAAAGTGGGGGGGAGGGGCACTGTCAAGACCCCTGACTTTTGATGAGCATCTGCAAGCCTCGGCGGAAGACATACATCTCAGCATCTTCAGGGGGTTTGTTTTGAAAAGAAACTCATTCAACGACAGAGTGACAGAAAACCGTATTATATATTGTCTTTACACAACAGGAAACAGAGGAGGAGGAAAAGGTTGGTCATCTCTTTTAAAGCTCATCGCGTTGAAATGGTATAAAAACCCAACAAATTTAAATATATTACGTTCTAACCGTGTATTACTCCATTCATAAAGAAGCAAACAGTGTAATGTTTTTAAAGAAAATGAAGCACGGGTTGACATTTTGAACAATAAAACCTCTAATCATCACTGGTAGCAGGCCGATGTACATTATATTGCACAGAGCTGCGGTGGCTGCTGCAGCGTTTGCATTTTAGGACCAGTCTCCGCAGGGATAAGGAGACCTGAGCGTTCTAGCTCAGACAGGTGGTGAAGCACTTCATCACGGCGTCCCTGCAGAGAAGACACACCTCCATTATCAAGAGTCTAAGCCAGACATTTGGAAAGCACTGTGACGTATCAGGGTGACGGCTTGATGTGACCCCATAAAACCTCAACATCCATCCATCCAAGTGTTTCACTGGCTTATTCATTTTCAGTGCCATTTTGAAGGCCAGTTTGTTTGGTAAAGCTCCAAACAACTTGCCATCTTTTTTGAGCAAGTGTCGACCAAATCTTGCTGAAAAAGCCTTTTCCCGTGTCCAAACAGCCCAGAAAACTTCCTCGACCGTCCCTCTTGACTTTATGGCCAGGCAGATGCAGCTTGCTGAGCAACCGCATCTTCTGGAAGAAAACGTGTTCAGCCCACTGCATGCCGGTTGGTGCCGGAGGGTTACTGGAGAGTGATTTGGATAATCTCCTCTGGGAATAATCACAATGTGATGCAATCGTGAGATGGGATTGACTGCAAGGAGTCCCAGTAGAATTTGGGGATTGGTCTGTGCTTGATTTAGATATTAAAACCTCCTCTCCATTGTCTGCTTTCTCTCATTCTGAAGCAAGGGTTGAACAAGTGAATCGAGCAGATGTCCCTCTGGAGCCGAAACCCAAAAAGGCTTTTCTCACCTTGTTTCGGGCAGAGACACTCATGAATAAGTGAATGTGTTGTGGCGGGGAAGAGCCACATGCCCAGAGTGATGGGGGGGCTTCCTTTCTCCAGGTGATCCATGTTGAGGGATGACGCAACACATGAAATCACCATGGCAACCATAGACTGTTGCCAAATCTATCCCTGATGACACCGTTTGCTTCTGCCATTGGTGTGTTGCTATGCAGACTTGCCCCTGGACACATTTCAGGGGAGGAGGTGGGAAAGCCTTCAAGGTTAACAGGAGAGGTGGGGTCAACCGTGGGAGGAGGGGAGCACGTCTTTTTTTGCGCTTTTGGTTCGAGAAGAAAAACCCACACGGGCACCCAGAGGCTCCTTTGATGTTCTATTTTTACTTCAGCTAAAAAAGGCATGAATATGACTCACACGTGTCCCAATTTCTAAAAAGCGGCAACACCGTTAAAACTTGACCACGGCTCGGTTAGAAGCGGCTCAGAGATCCAGTGTGTAGCGGTGGCACCCAGACAAGACTAAATATGAGATCCAGTTTCATTTAGGAGCAGGGTGGTTTCTGGTAAGAGGCTTACGCAGAGAGGATAACAATGTAATGAAGTTTTTAAGAATCCTTCAAAACACAAGGATTTGTACGGAAATTGCATTCCTTCACATGAGTCTTGTTGTTCTGAGGGCTGAAATGAGGAAGGGGGCTTTGTCTCAGCCGTGCGCGCTGCTTCGTTTATGTTGGGGGAGGGGCATCGCGGGCTGGCTACTGAAGAAGGTTTCTCAGCTGTCGGGAGAGATTATAGGACTCCAAAACACATAAGGCACTTAGCAGTAGGGGGTGGGCAGAGGGGGCTCGTGCCTCTCACCGAATCAGACAAAACACTGGCTGCAGCTGGACTGGCAAAACAACATCACCACTCCAGCATATGGAGGAGGCCAGGGACACTTGACATGGACCTTCATTATAGTCAATACAACCATCAATTGGTTAAGTTTCAACATTTACTTTAGTCTTCATCTGAAGCCGGCTGTTTATTTTGTTCTTGATCTAATTAAAATATACCCCCCGCCCCCGGTTTTAAGCGATTAAAATAATCTCATCAATAATGTAACAGCTACATCAGAGGGGAAATACTTAAAATTAATCTGGATCCAAGAGCTTAAGGGCATAAAAACATAATTTCAGCAGGACATGAGAGATAAACACTAAACAAATATGATCCAGCAAAGGCACAATGGTGGTTAAAATAACAAGCTGCCATTTGTTTGTCACTTGGGTGGAGGGGGGGATTACAGCCATATGGTGAAAGCAAACATGTGAATGTCACGGGGTAAATAACAAAACATGTTGTCACACTGGGGTCGCTGTCGGACGGTTTGTTGTTTATGGCACAACAGGCGTTCATTTTGGCTCAGGTGGACAGGTGGAAAAGAAGAGTAAAGAGACTGAGATGAGGAGACGTTTCTTACCTGGCGAATGGAATGTACGAGATACTGTACCTGAAAAAGAAAATCAAGTGTCGGGATTAAGAACGAAAATAACTCACTCACATACCAAGCTAGTCTGAGAGGCACTTTATCTGAAGTGTAACTAGAGCAACAAATGGAATGTAAAGTGGCATAAAGCCGAAGGGATATTGAATCCAAATGAAAGAAAATATAGCATCAAAAAATGACTTTTGAATTAAACCACTCAAAACGCATTGAACTTTCCTGTCAGTAGAACAAGCTTGATTTCACCTTGTGAAGTTACTAAGGCTCTGACTGTTGCAGCCGTCATTTCTTGAACAGATGAAATCTCAACAAGGAGAAATGGCTGAAGGAATTAAATCTGGAGGAATCAAGACAAAAACTTCAACTCTTTTTTTTAAGTGCTATGAGATTATCTGTTGGAAAAAAAACAAAACAAACAAAAGCATGCTCCCTGCTTGTAATCAGAACAGTGCCAATTCTGAAATGATGTTTTGAACAGAGCAGCAATTTCAGTGATACTGGCAGATTACAGATTAAAAGGCATTAAAAAACTCAATTTATATCCTGCAAAGCAACACGCCCAAACACACACATACCGAATCTGGTTTGTGTTGTTTTCACTGGAGGGGTCTGATGTAATTCATCAAAGAGATTAACGCCACACGACTGTATAATCTGGGCACACGTAAACTTGGTGCCGGCGATTCCGGGCCTCGGCTGAAACAGAGCGGCATATGTCGGTGTGCTTGGGAGAATTATTGATTAAGAACAGATTGGAGCCCTCAGCCATTTCAAACATGCGAGGAATCTTCAGCAGTTGAATAATTAACAAACGATTGCGTAAGTTTTCTAACATATTCCACGACAAGCAAAACCAAAAACCCCTGTCTCATTATCATAAGGAGCTTGTAGCAAGCTAGAGAGTCATATGGTCAGTTTTTGAGTGAAGGGAGTGAGTTGCCTGCGACTGCGTGGGTCACTGACAACATCTTATGACAGAACCACCTTCACACGGATGGCTGGGTGACTGTGTGGGAGCAAGCTATGCCCCCGGTGTGTGAAGAATGAGCCTGCAATGTGTGACTGGTGGTAACCATGGTGATGCCTCGAGACAGCGGAAGTGAATGTATTACACATAGGTGCTAGCAAGGACAAACAGTCTCAGTCAGCGATGGCACCCTTTATTCCTGGCATTATTTATGCCAGTTTACGTTTCCACGCACAGACAGACTGGTGGACGTTTTTTAGACAAGCCAGGTGTCCCTCGTATGCTTTTTTTTATTTTAAAGGATTTAAGCATCGTTTTTTTCTGACAGCAGTGACCATCACACTTTCCAGACTTTACTCTACTACTACTCCTGCTACTATAACTACTAATAATAATCATATGATCCAGAATGAAATTGAAGCCATGAGTCTTGTTTCACTTTTGGTAAGATCGGCAAATTGGATAGAAATTTTAGACTTTTAGATCTATGTATAAGACAATAAAATTTGATATCAGCCAATAATTTAACCTAAAAATAGGATCATAAAGACATTTATAAACCACCAAATCCCCAAAAGATCAAGGACAAGATTTGACACTATAAAAAATAAAATGTGCCACAGAATAATATTCATAACGATTATTACTGAAAAGAGTCTGTAAGAGCTGCTCCCATGACACATTCCACAACTGCCAAAACGCACTACAACAGTAGCCACAGTTAAAATTGTGGGCTGAAAATCAAATTAGTATTTCTGATAAAACAGCTTCACAAAATGTATATTTTTGGCGTCTGAGGCTCGATTTAAATCATATGTTGAGCCAGTGACTGAAGCTGTCGGTGACTGATTTAATAGTTGACTATAGTCAACTGTGTCAATTAGTCGTACGCGCCCAAATCCTCACACACACACACACAAACGACAACAGATCGGTCCGAGGTTCTATGAGGATATGTCCAGGACGGAGCATTTTTTTGTTAGAAGCCTGAACAACCTGAACCAACTGTGTCCTCCACTGTGAGCCTCCGGATAATATCTGCTTCTGATCCCGTTTCAAAAACAGAAAGCGACAATCTGCTCAGTCAAACGTGCCTGAGCTACTTAATATTGACAGATGAATAGTGAAACAAGTAGCAAATAAAACAAAGAAATATATAAAGCTATATACAGCGCATACATATTCTAAATAGGATGTTTTTTTCATGAGCAGTAGCCGTTATTCTGGCATCACCCACAGGTTTGGAAATACAATGGCAATGCATTTGTCTTCCCATCAAAAAGTAGGCCTGGCACCAACGCTCCCTCTGTCGGCCCAAAATACTCTGACCTACCTGGCAACCTGCCGCAGAAGTATCAGCCGTGGAGTTATCATTGAGCTACTCTAAAGTCCACACTCTGGTGCTTCGAATCACTTTGTTATAAAACTATTAAACTATTGAAAGCGAGTTAAGGCTCATGTGTAATGACAGCAAGTCAGTCTATGGCGGTCAAAAGTTTACACGTTCAGTCAGACGTGTGTCGCAGAGTCTGCGTGGAGAATCAGCTGGGTGATTAGACCGTGGCAGACGGGAGGAAGTTCTGAATGACAGACAGCTGTCTTAATCTGTTTACTGTAAAGTCACAGATGGGATAGTACTTACCATGTCATTGCCAAAAACTGCAGAATACAGAAGATGATGGCCAGCCCCTTTTTAGCCCACTGTGGAAAGACGAAATGTATTAAAACAAAATGAAGGCCAGATAATAATAATACATTTTTCGGAGTGATGTCAGGAGACCGATATTACCAGCATAACTTTAAAGTAATAGCCGATATCAGTATCAGTATTTCCTCCGATGTTGACAACCCATACTCGCACCACCTTTATTTCATCTTAACAGCTGTTACCAGATGTGTCGCTCAAAAGTGAGATACCTCGCGTGAAGCGCCATCACACTCTACAATAAACTTAGTTATGGCATCTTCCCATGATGCTCTGCAGCCCAGTCAACCAATCACAGAGGTCCATCACTAATCATGGATTTCTACAGCTAACAGGCTACAGCTAACACACCTGACCACTTCTGTCTCTGTGTCCCCACAGTTCTGCCTCCACAAACTGCGCCAGCAGTGGTTGCAGTGGCAGTGCAGGGTTCTGTGATCAGGCGTGACCGCTGACTGGGCAGCATAAATGAGTTGCATAAATCGGTAACCAAGTGTTTGGACAATGTTGGCATATCGAACATCGCTAGTTGTTAACATCAACTCACCCAAAAGACGGAGCAGAGAGTTAAGATGAGACAAAGCTGAAATGGACAAAATCATTTTTTATATGAAAAGTCTCAGCAATAAAAGGCATGAACACAACACTGCTCTACATTCAAGGTCCGCTGGGAAATTGAAAGCTATTTTTAAACAGGTGATACAACAATAATTCAGTATAAAGTAGAGTAGATACCAGCATGACAATCGTCGCGATGAGCCTTGTTGGTTCAAACATGCGCTTCAACTGATTCAGTGGTCCCATGAGGAAGCAGGTGCTGAAAAAAAGGATATTTGGCACATTAAAATACGTTTTTCAAAAGATGAAAGAGGTAATAAGCATATGAACCAGTAAATGGTGGGTTTGCCTACAAACATGAAGGATTGGGACAGGAAGTGTGTCGACTGCTTTAAAAACAATGTTTTAGAAATTATGATTAAACTAAATATTTTGAAAACTGCTTTATACTTTTATATATCTATACAAAGAGCTAATTTCTCATTCAACTATTTGTGATTAAAATACAAGATAATTAAAGGTTTCATAATAATAAGACAAAACACATTAACACAGGACCCAGCTGACATGCGTACACCTCGTCGGTGACGTCAGTCATGGCAACGAGACAAAGGCTTTCCCTGCTGAGCACGCACGCAGCCTCAGCTGAGCCGAGTGGGAAGAGCGAGTCTGTGGAGCGTCACATCTGTTAGATGAGACACGACAGCAGAGTCTTGACGCAAGCGCCTACTGCTCGTCTGCGGGGTGGACTGGAGGATTCTCTTCATTGCTCAGTGACAGAAACACTAATGAAATCCCCCCCACACACACAATGATGCCACATTAGCTGGAAGGACACCACTCAACAACGTATGAATCACCACCTGCTGGGATGTGAGCAAAAACTAAATCCAATCTATGAAAATGAGGAAATTGCTGAAATGTATTTTGGGCTTAATGAAAGCAAATTTGACTGTTCATCCAAGTAAATAAAGACAACTTGACATCAGAATCTAACCCTATACGCTCAGTAGGTGACCTGCTTTCATGGGTCTAAACCTTCAGGTCATACGATCCTTGAAAACAGAGACAGACTGTACAGTCTGCTAATAAACCCCCGTAAAAAGACCTACTGTCTGTTCAAAAAAGATTATTAGATGCAGAAGAGTAAATTAGATCATCTATAATCAATAAGGTGCCTTACAATAGCAAACGTTGAACATATATATACACATAACGTTGAGCAAAGGTTGAACATATCAACTGCTATTCTCAATGACCAACCAAGTCTAAAAACATGACGAAGCGATGTGTTGTGACTAATTCAATTTATTCTTTAAAAGTTGAATGAGAGGCTTTGAATAGCTAAAGTGATTACTGTGCCACAAGATCGCATATATGATACAAAAATACAAAAAAAGATGGAATCAATAACTGAATATGTTTTAAATAACAAGTAAACTTTAATGGACAGGGTTCATGTTTCCTCATTTATATCGCAACACTGGTTTGCAGTGTAATTCCAAAGAGTTGATTCATCAACTTGCATTTTAGCATTTCAAGTTTTACCTGGAAAGAGCTGCGATGTTCCCTAACGTGTAGAAAACTGCAAACAGTTTGATTCCATTAGGCAGGAAGAGCAAAGCTGAACCCTGGCAGGGGAAAATTGGAACACCTGGTTAATGCCAAAACCTAGAGCATGATGTTTTCAAGAGAACAATGTATAACAATATTATATAAAGACGTTCTTCTTCCTCTTGAAGCTTTTTGAACAAAGGCAGTGTATTAGACGGCTTGTAAATGAAAATGAAAGTTGTTTGTAGACAAGATGTGGTATAGTATTGGTGCAGCCAGAATTGAAATTGAGCGAAGGAATGAAAACCGACGAGAAAACACAGCCTGTCTTTGTCCTAAGACAAGTAAAGACACAGAATAGCACGCAAATGGAGATTATATAGGTCCCCGCTTTGCCTGTCTGCAGCATTCGGGGATATTTCTGTGTAGTCAGGTCTGCGCATCTGACCTACTTTTTACAATTTAATTTTCCACTTTCATTGACGTGTAATTCCGAATGTAAGAGCACAGCAGTGTTTAGAAATGTGTCAGCTTAAACAGCAATGTCACTGTTCACACACTGATGGTTTAGGTTGTGCAGACTACTACGTCCTCTCCCTTGCTGCACTTTGGGGAGATATGGTTTGCCTGGCTGAGTTCACTTCATGCATGAGTAGATCCGTCTCCCCAGGGGAGAACTGCTTTAATGTGCTGTGGTTTAAGCCCCGAGAAAACAATCTATAAATATTTAAACACCAAGCTCTAAACCCCGGCACGTACTGCCTTAACTTCAGCATGCATACTTAAAATTGTGTCAAGGGAAACAACACTGACTGGTGCAAATGACATTCTATAGATTTTAAAAACAGTTACCAATATAACTGTGTACATGTATCATGGTGATAAAGAACATTTTGGAATCCTCACTCAACAAAGACAAAGGACCAATGCATCGTCCAGTTACACACAACTTCTCTATCGTGCTATACTGTATCATAATGCTGATAGACAATCTTAACACTTCTGTTTGTGAAGTTTATGCAGGCGCAGACTGATTATAGTCAAACTAAATTAATCCAGGTTGCAACCAAGAGAAATTTGAACTTCTCTCCCAAAGTTGAACAAAGCTAATTACATGCATTTTATAAAGCCTATCTGGTCAGGGAGACCTAAACTGTTTTAAACCGTGAGTCACAAGAGGCGAGTCAGCAGCATGTCATTATCATTGGAGTTGTTAACAGGAACTTGAACGGTGCATATCTTGAAGCGCTGAGAATTTCACAGTCACTTAAAGACTTTAAGGTTGGTGTACAGACATTTACTCTCTGATATCTAATTCTCGTGCTATACATGTGTTTTTCCTTTCTTTTTTTCAGATCATAAAAGTGGTATTTTCCCAATCATAAAAGCTACAACACTCACGAGTATTGAGCACAGGATGCCTGCAGCGAAACATATGACAAACCACTTCACCCTGGTGCTGTAGCTGAGTGATGTGGCATCCAGAACCTGAAATGAACAATGACAGGATGTCACAAGACCAAATCAATGACCTGCAGAGCCCCTCATGCTTCCTTCTGGTGGTTAGGCCATGTTGCCATAAGCTAAAGAAATAGCATAGCTCGGACACATTACAGGGCAGTAGAGCAGTAAGACATTTTTAGATTATTAAAGGAATTAAACAGTCAAATTCCAAACTTACCCCAATTCCTCCTTTTGTGAGCGTGAAACGGGTATAAATTCACATATTACCATTCATAGGCCTGACATTATGAAATATTAACGGACAAAATAGAACAAAGCAATAAAACGACGACTTAAAATGCTAAATTATTTTCAATAGGCAACCGAAAAATGAGGACCAATCGTATCGTCAACTTCAATGTACGTACTATTATTGTATGTTATTATTCCGATGTACTTTTCAGCAAGTAGTTCAGCATTAATTGCTCTTTAAACTTTGTTTTGATGTTAGCATTAGCATCGTCAACTAAAACATCGACGTTACCTGTGACGTCAGACCAAGTTCTTCGTTGTCCTCGCGACCGTTTAGCACTCGACGAAGTTTGTCCATTGTTTTACAAGCGGTGTCGATTTCTCACAGTTGAGAACTTCTTGCATTAAGAAAACGCGGTTCTGCTGCTGTCAGTCGTCCCTTTCAACTTCGACTTCCGAGCTTCCTGTGTGAACCGTTGCTACACAACTGACTTGGGGTCAGCTTCCGCACACTAGATGAGTCGGGACTGGCGGCAGTTTAAAAAATTAAGAGCTGATTCCAGGTCAGTCCAGGGGGGTTCTGGCGCCTGGAGAGCCCTCCGAACAGTTGGTCACGAGAGGAGGAAGTGATTTAAATATGAGAGACAGCAGGCCCAATCACTGGCACTGGCAACTCTGCTGGCTCCGCCCTTTCAGGACGTGTTGCCTCGAATTCCGTGGCATCTCTTTCACCCCTTCTGAAAATGCCAGTAAAGTTGCCAGTAGTCCGAGCTTCTTTCTCCAAGATGAAATTAAAAGTATCACCGACAGACGATCGCTGGCGTCTCCCAGATGCTGTTAAGAAATATTTTGCCGTCATGTCCGCGGATTCTGCAGCTTATTTATGTTAAATGTCGGGACCACAGCAGGCGGCGTTTTGAGACATTTGATCGTCTTTTCAGTGATGTTCAATGATTCATTTGAATGTCGGTAATAAACCTGAGTAATCTGAAGTGTGAATAGCAGTCATTGACATCACCATTAGCAAAGGTACAAAATGATATTTGTTTCACTGGCAATATAAAAATAAGCCCTGTGGTGTGTTGTTGATAAATTATTTATTTTCTGGCTGAGGCATAAAGTACAGGTGCTGGCACTTGTTGAACCAGGGAGACTTGTTTAGATCTCAGAGCTGCCTCTGACTCCTGGCGTCTCCACTTAAATATAGTCAGAATTTAAACATATATTAGTGAAAAAAAAAATGTTTCTCTTAATCGTCGTGACATAAAATGTCAACGTTAAGTCAAACGACGAAAAAGTACTGAGTTGAAAACCAAATAAAAGAAACTAATTAACTAACAAAAACACGTTCGAAACGTAAAGTGCCGTTGATCTGTGGTCCATATTTCCTTTTAAATCAATTCAAGTATGTGTGACACAAGCTTCTGTTTTGCAACTACTCTTACGCCACCAAGCGGTGAGCTATATAAAATCAGCCGCATCAACTTGCACCTTTAAGATGACCAGGATCGGAATTGTTCTTATTCCTGGGGAGTGTTTTGTCCAATTCCAGGCATAATTACACCGTGAGCGCCGCCTAGCAAATGGCAACTGATGCCAAACGGAAATGTGCTTCCTGGAGACTTCAAAATAGTCAGTTCCAATGCAGAATCAGAATCAGAATCAGAATCTAATTTATTGCCATGGTGCCCGATGATGGTGGTGTCATCCGCAAACTTGATCAGCTTCATGGACGGGTGGCTGGAGGTGCAGCAGTTGGTGTAGAGGGAGAAGAGCCATGGAGAGAGAACACTGAGGAGACCCGATGTTGAGACAGTCGTCCCCAGCCGCACGCTCTGACTCCGGCTGGTCAGGAAGTCTGTAATCCATCTGCAGAGGGAGTCAGGCACGTTGAGCTGGCGAAGCTTGTCTTCAAGCAGAGCTGGAAGAATCGTGTTAAAGGCAGAGCTGAAGTCTACAAACAGGATCCTGGCATAGGTTCCCAGGGAGTCCAGATGCCCCAGAACAAAATGAGGGGCCTGGTTCACTGCATCGTCCACAGATCTGTTGGCACTGTAGGCAAACTGCAATGAGTCCAGGTGAGAAGCAGTGATATATGCAACTTTGCCCAAGAACATCCCTGTCTAATTGGGTATTTAAACAGCTTTTTGCACCTCAGATGATGCACAAACATTGGTGAGTTGAGTGAATTGAGATAAAAAGCATTTTCCGTGCGTAATTATGCGTCATTGGAGATATTTTGCAAGCATGCGTTCTTCTCATGATATATAAAATAAGAAAAATCTGTCACAGAGTGTCTTCTCCGCCCCTTTCATTGCCGTGTGCCAGAGTTTGCTACAGTCTCCTTATAAGTGCACTCACAGTCTTCAGGCTCAAGTAAGTCGCATGGAATGAATTCCTACTATCATGCCAGTCTAAATAAAGGAAAGAAATGTTTAACAAATATCCACTCATTTAAAAAGTGTCCAACTGACGTCTAGTCAAAGTATGAAATGGCAAAACCCATTTGATTAATTGCACTGTTAAATTAATATAAATTATTCATTTAATTATTATTAAATATTCAAGTTATAAACAGTTTAAGTTTGATTGAAAATAATACACAAAGGCTGTTATATTGTCATTGCACTGTATAATTTAAAAGATCTTCCAATCGCGTGTCAGACAGGATCTCAATAGTTTAGTTACTTTTCTTCGTGTTCCTGTTAAGAATATACATTACCTCAAAATACTCTAGTATCGAAAGTATCGATATTTTGGTTTGAGAATCGGTTTTAGAGAATCAAGATCCGGTATCGATATGGATCGATCCTCACGTCACTACTATAGAGTTTGGTTAAAAGTTTGAACACCCAGTTTAAGTGATGTAACACGTCCACTCCATGTGGAAAAAAGAGAGCGTAGGTCATTTTGTACAGAAGCTGAAATAAAGTGATGCTATCATGAAATAACGTGATACTGATCAAAAATATTTTTCCCGTGCTAGCAGCTCTGATCTTCTATAGACATTGCACCTTAAATCTTAATCTTTTTTTTAATTTCAGTTCAATAATAGTTTGATTAAAAAAACGATCTTCCGATTTTAATATTGAGCGAACCATGCATTCAAAGTTCTTGCTGCCATGTTTGACGCAAAAAAAACGTAGAGGACAAATGAAATAGAATGTTTTGATTATAAACATCTCCTTAAATGTGACTATAAAAGTGTTCACTCCTAATGGAATGCGTTTTTTCTGTGGATGTAGTTAGTAGCTGACGATGAACACGTGGTGGCGCAGTTGTAAAAGCGCGTCATCTTTTAATACATTTGTATTTCTGAAAGTGTACAACTGATTAGAACACTATCTTCACTAATGTTTGTCCTTTAAAAAAAAATCAGCGCGTTATTTTATCATTCATGTGTTCAGCATTTCGCGAGTCCCGCCTCCGGGCCCCTGCTGTGACGTCACAGCAGGCTAAACTTTTCCCCTGCAGTCTGTGGATTTTAAGTCCGAGCGCAAGAAGCGATTGTCGCGATGTCTGCGACTTGTCTTTGCCAATGACCCACGTCTGAGGTGAAAAGCGGAATATTTGTGAGCCGTGTATTTTGGGGGGAGCTGCAGGTAGCGGACATGGCAAATTGGTCAGCTGCCTTGGTCGGACTTCTCCTCTCCTCTGCGACCATCGCCGCGGTCGCGGGCCACACTGGTATGTTATTACCGATTTGTTCCTTCGGTCTCATCGTTTAGTTGCGGCCGTTGCCTGGATGTCTGCTGGAGAGGAGCGCTGGAATGTCAATTTTCCTCCCCCCTCTGGCAGAGACAGTAATAACAGAGGAGACTTCTGAAGTTTCCTGAGCGTCAACACCAACGTCTGCGAACGGACTCCGGTGGAGGTTTTGGGTGTTGAAGTACATCTTAAAATCCTCAGCTATATTTTTTCAAAGTGATTGTTTGTTTGTACCAGAAGCGGTGACACACAAGTGTCTTGTAATGAAATCAGTGTCACTTCCTCATTGATGCAAATAAAGGTGGATAATTGTCTTTTAACTGATGATTAAGTTTGTTACGACAGTTATCTTAGAATACTAAAATACTCAAAATGCTTGTCACAACCAACAAGACTTTCTCAAGAATTTGCTTTTCTTTAAGTTACATTTATTAATATTCACCAGCAGGCTTGATAGTAACAACTGTTCATATATATAATGGATGAAGCCCCAAGTGGTGCGCAGTCATAACCCCATATTTTCTTTATTTCTTCCTCATTACCCCATGTGAAGTCAGGGGACTTCACTTCAAGCCCACAGTTGGCACCATCCAGCTCACAGAGGGCCACGAGGCCAGATTCAACTGCTCCATTGACATTCCTGACTCCAGGGTGGAGGCCATCACCTGGGTGAAGGACGACCAGGACTTGGCCACCAACACGCAGGTGAATGAGCTGCATACTGTCACTGATGGGGTGACCACCCTCCTCTCCACCGTCAGGTGTGTGTGGCGTACCAAAACTTATGATCGCTCTGACCATGAGTCTCACGGGTAATCATGACCATTCCTACAGAATAATTCAGGTGCAGCAGATGGATGCCGGGGAGTATCGGTGCCGACTCACCATCGGCAACACCACCGTGGAGTCCCAACCAATCGTCATTGAAGTCCAAGGTGCGTTTAAAATGAAGTGACCTACTGAACACATACATTGTTTCTCTGGCTGACACCCTGAGGAACCGACTGGAGCACTGCTTCAGGTTATGTTGATACAGTCACAGGAAGACACAGGTGTCCAAGAGGTCTCCTTTGAGGTATCCGTTGTTGACTAATGGAGGAAGCGGCAACTGGCAAAATAAGAGGGTCTGTGTTGAGGAGGACAGACAGGTGATGAGAAAGAGGAAGGAAAGTGACGAAGACTGACTTCCTACTTCAGCGACGGGTGTGAGGAAGAAGGAAACTTGAGTTAAAAGTCACTCACAAGATCTGTTTTGTGGTTCCTCGGCAGGGCTTCCCACATTCACCCAACAACCAGAAGACAGGAATGTGACCAGAGACACTCCCTTCACACTCTTCTGTGCAGCAGTTGGACCTCCAGACCCGGTTAAAATCCGCTGGCTTAAAGATGGGTCACCATACAGCCAGTTTTACAACTCTCCCAGCAACTTCACCGTGACAGGTTGGCTCTCACACAAACACAAGGAAGATCTCACTTTGAATTTTCCATGACAATAAATCACAGTCATGTGAACACTGCCTCAATCTTCATGTGAGCTTTAAAGCAAGATCAAAATCAGCTCTTGAAACTTTTTTTCAGAAGCCAGTGCTGTACATTGCAGTGGTCCACAACTTTAACTTGAGCTAGTATGTGCTAGCTGACATCACATTTATTGGTTCCCCTTCTGCCTCGCCAGTGCTGCCTCAGCATCTGCAAGCATGTAACCGAGGCCTCTGAGCTGAGGGAATGTGGACTTCATGAGTAATAACTAAATCAACAATTATGGCTGGAACTATTTGTATTCATTTGAAGGCATAAACCTTATGTACCCAAACATCAAAGCCTGTCCCTGTGGCCACAAGTCAAAAAGCTGAATTGTGATGTTTAACTGAAGTAATGTCACAAAAGAAAAATGTAATCTATATTTTATTAATGACGATTTGTAAATACCATGTACTATTATGAAGGTTCCGAACAAACCTTAGTAGTATTCCCAACAAAAGCTGTCTCTGCGGTTGATAACTGCTGGGTTTGACTTGGAATGATACTGTGTTTACTCTCATAACTTCTCCTGAGGAATCTTGTCTGATACCTCCCCCACTTCTCAAAACACACATGGACTAGATGTCACACTTGCCTTGCGTTTCCAAATAGAAGCTACACAGTTAAAGGATCAAGTGATTCATCTGTTAAACTTTGCTAGTGAGTATCTGTGACTAAACGTTCTGCTTTACTCTGAGCAGTTTTGTGTGATGCAGATGGGGTCGTCCTTCAACTCCTCAGTCGCCAACATAGCAGCTTTACCTTTACCTTGAAACAAGACAAAATAATTACATTTTTTAAGACAAAATAATTCTCGACCAAGCCATTATTTGAAGCAGTTTACCTCCCCTTTAGCCTGCTGACTTTCTCGAAACTCAACATTTGTTATGGAAAGCATGACCTCCCTGCTCGAAATATTCTAACCCCCAAATTTACAGCTGACCGCAGGCTACAAAAGTCTGCAGGCGGCGAGCGCAAGCCAGTAGTTGAGGGGGTTAAAGGTTCAGAGCTTTGGTCCTGCATGTGCAAGGTCCCGGGCAGAGGCAGCATGGGCTGGCTGTACAGGGAGTCTGTTCGGGGGTTGGCCGCAGGGACAAAGAACCCCATTCAAAGAACAGCCCACTACCCAGCCTGGAGGGGCTGGACACAGAGGCTGGCAGAGTGCTGGCTCACACAGCTCTGTCAACAATTCTTCAGCAGATCTGCAGAGTGTTTACCTCAGATCCAGTGTTGTAGCTTTTGTGTGTGAATTCCTTCAGTCATACTCACTCTCACTGGAGAGGTCTGTCCAAGTCAGTTTTGTACTGGCACAAGTTTTTTCACTCAATTCTATTTTTAATTTTTATTTCTCTGTACTTTCTCTCCACTTCACATGTGTTGGTTTTTGGCTCACCAAAAGGTCTTACAACCAGAAAAAAGACATACACAAGTCTTTTACTTTTAGTTACAGCACTGTTTTAGACAATACCTTGGATGTCCTTCGGAAGCTTTGGTATCAGGACTTTTAACAAGAAAATATATGAAAAGACTTGGGTTATTTTGATGTTAGATACATCCATTTTATGTCCTCTCCTCTTTGGTTATTGATCATGTTTTGAAATGTAAATGAGGGAGGCGAACAATGGAGTGCAGCCAGTGGAAATGACTGACTGGGATGGGACTAAAAGAAGTGATGTGGCAGTGATGAACACCTTGATGTTGTCATGTGTCATGTGAGGTCAGAAAAGATCAGTGATAGGAGTAAAAACAACAAGAAGAAAGTCAAGTTGATAATGGAGGTGAAGGAGGACTGGGGTGAATAGGGAGGGTGATGGAATAGATTATGGTGGAGGACTTGTGGTTGCAGCCCATGATGGCTGTCAATGAAGAGAACTTGTCTTGTCTTAATGTGGACCTTTTCGCAAGACACCATTTCGTAGTGGAGAATTCATCCAGAACTGGTTGACCTCTTTACTAAACCTGACTTGAACACACTTGGGAAGCAGCACAAACGGCAACATTAGCTAAGTTCGTTGAGTCAATTCTGCTGATCTTCCTGTGGTTTCTAGGTTTGCTGTGCTTTCAGAATAGAAACTGTTTCATCTGCACAGCTTGACTTAAACTGCTCTGACTTATTATCACCATGTTGGCACGACAGTGAGACTATGTGAGTAATACAATATTCAAAAGCTGCTGCCATCCACCTACAGCATAAATACTAGCTTCACTAACCCAACCTCTAATGGGTCAGATATTACACATGACAGTGATAGTTTCTTCACAGGGACTAGCCACAGCATTCACCACCAAAACATCACGGTTATTGGCATCAGGTTTTGATGACACGACCGTCTGCATTCCAGGTTCGATTTTCTGAGGACCATATTTGGCCTCTTTGTTATTCGAAAACTCTCAACCAGCAAGGAAGGAGTGACAGAAGAATCCCAACAAGTTTCCAATAACTTTTTTTTCTTCTTGTGAATGGCTGTGCGGTTATGTTTCCGAAAGGGAGACAGTGGAAAGGAAAACACAATAGTGACATTGTTGCTGTGTCACAGTCTTATTCTCGGTGGGTCACTGGAGCCGCTGAAAGACAGGAATTGTATGACCAGGAAAAGGAAGGATTGTAAACCAGGGAAGAGGCATGATTCAAGCTCGGAGTCTGAGCCTCAAACCTTCGACACGTCATAAAAGAATGAGTCACTTCGGCACAGTTACGGTTCCCTAGAAAGGCACTTTCACCTTTCATCTCTCATTAAATGTGTTAATGACAGGTGTGGACAAGTACGCTCAGTTCAGTTGTGAGGCCTACAACGCAAAAGGGGTCACCACCTCCAGAGAAGCTCACGTCCACATCAAAGGTAAAGTCCTGGTCCTTTATACCTATATTGTTTATAGTTCCTTTTATTATGGTTTCAGTGTGTAAGGGCAGCCAGGATGAGGATAAGCAACTCTTGAGTCTGGCACCATGGTTTTTAGTCAGAATGGCCTGATCTTTCTTTAGGTTCAAGTGACAAGGGGACTTATTCACGAGTGACGGAAGGGTTGACGCGTGGGACTGTGTCAGTCTGTTGTGGTGGGGGGGAACAAGCTGAGCTTGAAGGCAATGCTACTTTGAGGTCCCGAGTTTTGACCTGTAAGACCAAGATCGATGATACAAGTGGCCATAATCAAATGAGCTTTCTCCATAGGGTGGCTGCATGATGGAGCTGCATTTCTTCTTTGACCCCTCCAGGAGCAGGTCAAAGAAGAAATGCAGCTCCACATGAAGTGTTGTGGAGGTGACTGGGGCATCTCCCTCTCACTTTTAGACTGCGAACACCTTGTTATTCGCCCACGGGAGGGTACTGAGGACAGGCACCTCTTGCATGGACTCTTTGATCAGAAGGAGAAGAACACTGGAGCAATTGTCCCTAGAGTTTAGCACCTCAGATGTAGAGGCGTGTTTCCCGTGCATTGTCAAACATTTCATCACGCCTTCTCCTTGTGTGTCCCACAGTGCTTCCCAGTCCGGTGTCTGATGTTGCTGTAACAGAGAGGCAATCCAGTAAACTACTGCTGAGCTGGACACCTGGTCACGACGGCTACTCACCACTGACCTGGTGTCAAATCAGGGTAATCCCATTCTTCTGTGTTGACTGCTGTTCAGTCTGCAATGGAGTCATGACATGCTTCCCGTGCCAGGTCAAAGAGGTGAGTCGGAGGATCGGCGAGGTGACGAACACCAGGTTCGTGAACGCCACAGTGCCGCCGTTCCTGTCGGAGATCCCGGGACTCCAGGCCATGACGTGTTACAACATGAGCGTTTCCTGTAGCAATGAAGTCGGGGCCTCCCCGGCGTCCGGTTGGATCCAGAGCAACACGACCGAAGGAGGTGCGTCCTGTTGCACGGGAAATGATCAAGAAACTGTGCATTACGTAATCCAAGCTAAACTTGTATAAACCTCAGTGGCATCAAAAAAAAGCTCGAGTATTTTGAGCAATGGTGTTTTGCTGCAGGAGCTGCTCTGCCATCATAAATGCCTCGGTTTTGCTAACCCACTATGTAATTAGACGACTGCTTTCTCAGTCTAACTTCTCTCTGGCGTTAAAAAGATCTTGATCAGATCTTTTTTGCTGTTGTCCAGAAAGGTCACAAAGGAAATAGGAGTGCCTCGCTGAAAAAACAAGTTTGTAGAGGGTGGAGATGCGTTTCCTTCCTAAAACCGTTGAGGGACATTTTCCGACTTTGATGGTCTCTTGTCGGAAGTGAGAGCGTTCCACACAATTTTTGTGTGTAGCCAAGTTGGGATCTGTTACATTTCTAACCTGTAGATATCTTTATTTTTTTTATTATACTATATATTTAACTCTGACTTAACTTTGCAACTATGGAAGCATTGTTAGCATTTTGGGCTAGATTACGAAACATTTTTGCAATTTACCGACTTACATTTTAACATAAAATGACAACTCTATCCCATCTCTCCCGCAGTGCCCTCAGTTTACCCCCGAAATGTGACGGTCCAGCGAAATGAATCTTGGCTGTTAATCAGGTGGAAACCTCCACCAGAGGACAAGATAAACGGCGTCCTGCAGGGATATGATGTCATCATCAGACACGGGACCCAAGTCAACAAGGTGAGAGGGAGGAAGTTTTATTGTTGTTTGATCATTTTATTGTCTTTTTATTGGTTTAATGGCTTTATAACTGGCTGCTGGCCTGAGATGGGGAGTCATTGGGAGAAGAGGTTAACTGAGATTGTTTTAATGGGTATGTTCTTGTGTCCTACTGCATGTTTCAGGATTTCTATTTAAATAATCAAATGTTAAATACAAACCATAAAATAAAAATAACACTTCACTGGTTGTAAAAAAAAATGTTTTGTGACCTAAATCTCATTTAAACTCAAGTGGAAGAAGATACTTTTCAAATCAAATAAATGTTTCATGTTGCAAGTCCTGGAGGCTGACATGGCTTTGTTTTTCTAAATTTGGCACATGATCCTGAGTCACTGCGGCATCAATGGAATACAGCAGGATGTGTACTGAGGCCCAAATACCCATTGTCCAGTCAGGAGCTGAGGTCACAATGGATCTGTCGTCATAGTACTGATGGGAATCTGTGGACTGACTGTCAGTGCGGGAAATGATGAAAAGAATTCAACATTGGCATTTCTGACTTTGGAGACGGTCAATCATGTGTCGGGCATGTGTCTGCCGCAGAGGAACTCCGGTGGAGTTGTGAAAGACGGTCTCATGTTCTAACGTGACCCTCCAGAAAGTTTCTCTCCTTCCTCTTTCGAAGCTTTAAAGTTCCACATTGATGAAAGCTGGTTTCTATATGAGGCAGGCAGGTGGATGTGGTGGGGAGATCAGGTACTCAGGAAAAGCTTGGCTTCTAAATTAATTCAAAACAGACCCTCATTTAAAAGGCCCACCTTGAATGAAAAAACAGTGACTAAGGGAATCTCTCTGGTGCAGGAATGGCTCATTGTTTGTAGTACTAGAAGTAGAAGGAGATGTACAGGTGCTGAACAAGGCGCCTCCTGCAGGTGTAAACAAATGATGAGAACAATATCTGTCACGCTTCCTTTAGATCCACCGCACCACCAACACGGCGTCCGTGGCTCTGCAGGATTTCAACACCACCTACACCGTGCAGGTGGCCGCGTGCACACGGGCTGGCAGCGGCATGGTCAGCCCACCGGTCTCGCTATTCGTCCCGGAAGACAGTGAGCCGCTCTATTTATTCTTCTCTGCCTGACTTGTCTTATAAGAAGTCATGACAAATGTTATGGATGTGTCGATTTGAGATAATCGGTCCGGTGTTTTTTGGTGAACAGCAGTTCACATCCCATTTTTCACTTCCTTTAAGGTGACGGTATTTTAGGAGAAGGCTGTTGCAAATCCTACAAGATGTGATTTGTCTGAAACACAAAGTGGATGCTTTGTAGCCAGGCACTTTTGAGGTGTAAGTTGTTCACCCCAAAAACCAGGAGAGCTGGAGGAGGGACGTCTTTACTGCTTCACTTGAGCTGCTGCCCAGTGGAGGTGGAAGAAAAAAGCTGCGTGGATTTTACCTATATGGCACGATACATGCCTGATAGCTAAGGCAGACCTGGGCAAAGTGCAGCACACACGTGGCCCTTCAACTATTTACACTGCGCTTGTGAGGTCAGACAGGGAAACTGCAAACTTTGTCAGGCAACCTACTTGTAGTTTGTACTGTTGTACTGTTTCAGTTTTTTTTACTTTTAAATCGTCCTTATGGACAGTATCATGTGTCCCTCAAAAGTGATTTGTAGGTTTGTATTTTTTAGATTTCCTCATCATGTTAAGACTCATCTTTTTTGTACCTTCTTTCCTTAGGGTTGATGGCCCCTCACAGCAGTCACAGTATGTGATGTGGCCCCGTTTGAAATTTAACTGCCCACCCTTGATCTATGGTCCAAGCAAGGGCCTTATTATAGTAGGAGAAAAGTTGGCTCTATAGCTTAAAACTTGAGCCTATAGTTTAGGTGAGAACAAGTAGATTAACACTGATGTGAGGGCCCATCAAAAATAAACAAGTTTAAAATATATATATTATTATTGTTGTTGTATTTGTGGTTTCTGTTGTTTTTGGTAATTCTGTTAAAACTTATCTTAATTGTTATCCTAGATATTATTATAAATATCTAGGTATGGGATGAGGATAATATGAGGATAATAATTATAATAAGGATAAGGAATTTTATTTTTGCGCATCATGCAAATGTTCTGATCATATTTCATCATTTTTTTTAAAAAAGAGAAAATTTCCCCCACCATTTTAAAAGCAAAATATAACTCTGTATTTACCGGCCATGTTTACATGTCACCAGTTTTAAATGGCAAAATGGCATAGCATTTTTTTTTCCCTTTCAAAAGTTACAGTTGTTTTGGCATCCGTTCATGTACATTTCAGTTGTTCAAATGAAAGTTCTTCATTTGAAGCCTTTGTGAACTCCTAAATTGTGCCGACCAAAGAAGAAGAATGTTCTGGTCTAGTTCCACAAGAACACAGTTTACCAGCCGTTGGAATTTCCTGGCTCGTACCCGGAAGACAAACGAACAAGACTGGCCAACACTCAGTTGGCAGCAACAATTAGGGCTCCAAATGGGGCTCTTCAAAATAGTCCCCCAAAATAAATAAGAACTATTTTGTTATCATTTTTTGATGTGTATTCAGAATAACTCATTACATCCCGTTTTCATTGAAGTATTCCAAGAATTCAAACGGCCAAGCAGACAAGCAATAAAGTCTGTCTTCTTTCTTTTAAGTGGTGCTCACCATGGCAACCAGCCACTCTACAGCAGTTTCCATCCTAATGTTGTTACTAGACTGCCATAACAGGCGAGAGACAAAGTTTCTAACATAAGAACAGTAGCTGTGATCTTAAACAATCATACGGAAACTCATTTCACATACTATACAAATACACAGAGCCTCAGAAATATATTCCAAAGTTTCATCCGACAGAAGTGGCACATGCTAGTTTGGGATATTTAGAATGCTATTGGTAGTCAGAGGATCTTCAAACTGATGTTCTATTTCCGTATTTGCCCTCATTTCCCCTCCTCTCCTTCCTCTGCCCACCTCAGGATCTCTTCCATCGCCTTCGTCCAGCCCTGACACTGGGATTCCAGACGCCGTCAATGTGGTTTTGGGAGTGATTTGTGGCATCTGTCTGCTGCTGATGGTCCTCTGGGGTGCTATCTGCGTACACAACAGGACCTCTGGATCCTGGTTTTGGTGCGTAAACAAGCCTGTCTTCCACTTGATTTAACTGCTGTGCAGGAAGATTTTAAAGCTCCAATTCAGCTACTGGAAATAAGCGATCTTTTTTTTATTGTGTGCTTTGAGTACATCAAGTCTTCCTGGCTGTGTTAATAAACTGCAGCCGCTTCCGTTTAGTCATTGTTATCAGACGTCTATAATAACTTCACAGCTGCACATGTTGACGGCATCCAGGCGCAGCGAGATTCACATCCAGAATAGGGATGTGTCTCCCCCTTCTGTTAGCATGGGGGAACTGCAGCTCTGCTCAGCCACATGACGCAGAAGTGACAATGTGATGGACTGTGCACAATCGCTCAGTATTCCAATTTTAAAGTATATGCTGGAGAATCCTACAATTTCCTCGGATTAGGATTTCACTAAAGTGAAACTACGGTTACTAGAAGTGACCTGCTATGAGTTATTGCTGTGAAGTTCATAGAATTTGTCAAGCATAATAAACATTATCAGCTTGTCTAATCGTCTCTATCTGCAGGCGCATTTTTGGAAGCCCGGATAAACTCCAACCAGTGGTGCAGTACAGCGCACAGAGATCCTACAATCGATCTGCAGTGGCAGTAACTCGTATGTACCCCACAACAGATGCTGGATATTTACATTGAGCTCATTTCACTGTTATAACCTTTGTCTGCAGTCGGACATCTCGGGATCTGCGATGAGCTCCAGGCTAAACTTCAGGATGTGATGGTCATGAGGAGCTTGCTGTCCATTGGAAAGGTCCTCGGAGAAGGTGAGAACTCTGATAGCTTTATGAAAACTGATGTTATTGTAGTTAATATTTCACCCGTGTAGGTGAGTTTGGCTCGGTGGTGGAGGGACAACTGCAGCAGCCGGGTGGAACCACGGAAAAGGTTGCCGTGAAGACGATGAAAAGCAAGTCATTATTTTCATTCTCACGCTTCGATATGACCGGTCAAAGGCCTGTTTGTATTCATATACAATAACAATTTACTACAGTGGACAGCTTTTCTCAGCGAGAGATCGAGGAGTTCTTAAATGAGGCGGCGTGCATGAAAGACTTCAACCATCCCAATGTCATCAGGCTGCTGGGTAACCAGAGTAATTTGCGTTGTATTTGTGATGAGGGAACTAAAACTTAGTGTGTGTTCTTTCAGGTGTGTGTCTGGAGGTGGGACCTGGAAACTGCCCGAAGCCAATGGTCATCCTGCCGTTTATGAAATACGGAGATCTACACAGCTTCCTGCTGCGCTCACGTTTGGGAGAAAGTCAGATTGTAAGACTATATTGTATGGTATGGTATGGTACGAGGTGATGGATGATGGTCTGCTCTGGGATGTCCAGTTCCTACCCACCCAGACTCTGCTGAAGTTCATGGTGGACATCGCCATGGGGATGGAGTACCTCAGCGGTCGCAACTTTCTGCATCGAGACCTGGCCGCTCGCAACTGCATGTGAGTTTGTTCCTCCTCAGACGTCACGAGTGAGGTCCTTCGATTCGAGGCTTCCTTTCTCTTCAAGGCTCCGGGATGACATGACGGTGTGTGTGGCAGACTTCGGATTATCCAAGAAGATTTACAGTGGGGATTATTACCGACAAGGCAGGATAGCAAAAATGCCTGTGAAATGGATCGCTGTGGAGAGTCTGGCGGACCGAGTGTTTACTGTCAAGAGTGATGTGGTAAGAGTCCTGTTGAGTGTGTAAACTTGGTCAGCCAAAATGGCTTCTCGTAACTCCGTACTTTGCTGCAAAGTTATGGCAAAACGTCACACACAACTGCTGTTGTGGCCATCCCAAAACGTACTCTATGTTAATGCAGACAGGTCTGTCCACATATGGAGAACAATTGAATGCTTAAAACAAATTTAGTTTAAATGGAAGAACAGTTTGTTTTTGAGGTAGCAGTGAGCAGAACAAGCCCATTAGGACTTCATTTATGGGATGCAACAGATTGGAAAATGTATTTAAATTAAAATTGAAAGGTATTTAAGGGGTCAAAGATGGAAAATATGTGAATTTTTTTTTTCTTTTTTATATAATGTCATTGAAGAACAGTGAAATAAATAAATAATGAGGTATAAATGTATAATAATCTTTAGGGCACAAGATTATGTAAAAATATTTTTCATAACAAGATGAAAACAGAAAGAAAAGGACTACAATTCAGAAAAAAGTTTGAGAAAACATCGTAAAACAACAGAAGTTTGTCGTTCCGTTCCATATCCATTTTGTTGCTTGCAGTGGGCGTTCGGCGTGACCATGTGGGAGATTGCTACACGAGGCATGACGCCATACCCTGGCATCCAAAACCATGAAATTTACGACTACCTGCTGGAAGGACACAGACTGAAGCAACCTCCAGACTGTTTGGATGAACTGTAAGTGTACTTTGTTTACTTATTGCATTTCTGGCCACGTGACCAGTTCTGAAAACAGTCTCAAACCAGACATTTTGACTTAATGAAACACAACAAATCAGAATGACTATGTTACTATGGAGACAAAATATGTAGTACAGTGGTACCTCGGTTCTCGACCACAATCCGTTCCAGACGGCCGTTCGAGAAGCGATTTGTTTGAAATCAGAATCGATTTTTCCCATTACAATGAATGGAAAAAGAAAGAATGCGTCCCAAGCCTTAAAATAGGCTTTTGTAGGAGTGAATGTAGAGTGTCTGCTGCAGGTGCGCTGTTCCTCTATGTGTGTGGCCGCTGCATGTGGGAGGGGTTGCTGAGTGAGTGACGTCTCTCCGGAAGTGAAGAGGTGCCCGGTGCGTGTCCAGCTCTGAATGTGCGCTTCTGTGCAGTTTGGCTGTGACAAAGTCATAAACCAAGTAACGCTCTGTCCCAGACTCGCCTCATCCCTGTCCCAGCTCCAGTCCACAACAGGACATCAAACCCTGGAGTGTGCGCTCCAGCCTCGGAGGTGTGGAGAGCGAGCACCTCCCCTGTGACACTCTACCACAGTCCAGTGTGGAGACAGGAAAGGTTTTACACCTCAATATGAAGAAAAAACAGTCAGTAAATGTAGCTAACGGGACACGTCTGCATACAGAGGCTGCGTTATACACAATAACAAAGCGCGTTGTGGGTCAGCTGATCGGTCCGCGCACGTTATGTTTTTTCTGGCTTTTTTCGGGGGCGTTCGAGTTCTGGGTTTTTGTTCAAAATCCAAAGCAAAAAAATCTTGAAATTTTTGTTCGAAGTCGAGGATGTTTGAAAACCGAGGTGCCACTGTACTTTTGTTTTTAATGTTTTGGCGTTACCTCTGCACCAAGTGGCCTCTTCTTCGTGTCTGTAATGCGGCTGCCATCTGCCGTCCACTTCAGATCACTCTCTCAGATTATTCAGATTAGATTGCTAGATTGATAGTATTTTACGCTTTATGTATTTTGCTTAATGTTTCCACTTTTAAATAAGGTGTCAAATTCTGTCTACATTATAGTCGATGAAGCGAAGAGTATAATGACTATTTCTGTGGTGATTAGGTACCAGATCATGTTCAGCTGCTGGAGGCCTGATCCTCTGGACCGCCCTCTCTTCCCACAACTGCGAATACTGTTGGAAAAGCTGACAGAAAAGTTGCCAGAGACTTGCAATAAAGATGATGTCATCTATATCAACACCAGCTTCCCTGAAGAGGATCCGGACGGTGATGCTATTTCTCCTCTGTCCACCTCTTCGCCCTCCTGCAGCCACCAAGCAGCTGCTAATTCAGTGGTGACTGCAGACGTTCATGGAAGCATGGAGGACGAGGAAAACCACGATCGCTACGTTGTTGTTGTGCCGTCAGATCCGTCGATGAGATCTGTAGGGATGGACACCCCACTTTTATCTAGGGATAGATTTGGTCATACAAATGGAGACATGGTGACAGACGGAGTCGACCACAGCTCAAGTGACACGTCACACCTGCTGTAGAAAGCGGTACTAGAACTTCATCTGCTTCAAGTGTACTTTCTCACAGGAAATGACAACGCATTTTCCAGTTTTGATGCAGTCATTTTTGTAAATCATGAAGTATCTGACTTGTGTTCTTGTTGATATAAGCTTAAGTCGCAGAACTGTGAAAATATGTTTGGTTTGGATTATGGTGTAAATATCGCGAATATATGTACAGAACACTTTAGCAATGCAAAATAAATATTTGGAGATTTGTTTTATGCTTTGAAAACAACAATATGTTTCACTCTGTTGACTCTTGTACTTGCGTAACCTCTGGAATGTCCCCGATGTTTTTCCCTTTTTTGTTCTTAGTTGTGCAAATAGTAAATATTCCGGCATGAAATAGAAGATTTCTCTTCTCTGTTACAACATTACCTGTCGTTGTTCCTGGCCATTAACTTGAGATTTGAGTATGAAATCTTATTTTTGTTCCCTTACCAATACTGCAAGGGTTTTACATTCAGGCAAATGGCACTTTCTGATGTCACATTGTGTGGTCAATTCAGCATTTATGTAATGCAACAGTTTGTGGAAAGTATCAACAGCTTTACTTGAACTCACCATATATTAACAGTCTCTTTAAATTGTGTTGCAGGAAATAAATGATAAAGCCATTAAATGCACATTAATAATAGCCCAAGACTGAAGTGCTGGTGTCGCTCAAAAATCAAGTTCAGACAAGTCATGCAGGTAAAACGGTGGCGTCCTGCAGTGTTGCGTTCACGGAACCTCAGCCGATGACAACAAACAACATGGCCGCTGCAGTGAGGTTGTGGACGTGGAGCTGTCCTCTGCCGGGACTTTTCTATCAATGGATATGCATCTTTGTACTATTACAAAGCATCGCGAAAACAGCGGTTGCAGCGCCAGAGCCGGGTATTTGGAAAATCACAGTCGTGAATGTGAGTGGCGGTGATCCCGCAGTAGCTTATATTAGCATTGTTATCCTAGCTCGTTCACGGCTAACTACAGATGTGACAGAGTGACCCGTAGCACCTACTGCTCTTTTGTGTTCTATCATTTACATTCTAGTCTTTTTTTTTAGATCACACAGGTCCACAGTTTTCATTCGGTTGAAATTACCATCCAGTCTGAAATAGCATTGGTTTAATTTTAAACCCCTAGCTAGTAGCCAACTAGCCGGCACTCAATAAAACAGCTGCTTATGAGACATTTTGTAATTTTATTTTTTGATTGTAAGTTAAACTGCTATTGAAGTGATGTCTAAAATTATGTTATGTAATAAATTATTGTATTGTATTATGTAACGTTCGGGTTTTATGCACAGTTATCTTTGTTTTTTTGCATTCATTTGAACCTAGTTGGCTTTTTTTTTTAGTTTCTTTGAATGAAAGTTAGTTTCCCTTTAACTGTGAGGGAGCCATTATTCAATAATGTAAGGTTCTCGAATTCCGACGTGTCGCATTGCAAGTGTGCCGTGACATACCGGGTCACATTTTATTCTCCTCACCTGATACCTTTGACTAAACAATCTTTCCAAAACGGTCACCTTCTTGTACACTTTTGGCTTACCAACATGTTAATGTGGTCACCTCTTGACTTTTCAAAGAGGGGTTTTCCCTCCTCTGATGTTCAAGTTGTTTTTGAAAGCCGTACCAATGTGGAGTCTTTACTGTTTCAGACCTCAAGACCTCTGCTGTTACGGAAATCTATGTTCCAAAATACTGACATACAAATGAAAGGTGATATCGTAGAATTACGTGAAGTATTATTATTATTATTTTTTTTACAAATGATTTCTCAATACTGACGTGTCTGTTTGCTGCTCTCTTTTCCTCTCCTCTCAGTGGTGTCTTTTGGTTGTCCAAAGGATCTTAACTTCACCATTCACTGGTTTTTGAAGTACTACCACTGTCACAACGAGTTTAACAATATTGAAGCAAGTATTAAAACACATGAAGTTGATGATTGAGTCTTTATGTTTGGTTTGCTGATATGTGAACCCCTGTCACACAGGAGATGTATATGGTCACTCCTCTGAGTCGTGGAGAGCTTGATCCAAACCCACTGGTCCCAGGAGAGTTTATAGAACACAAGCACAGCTCTGTAGAATGCAATGGGTTATTGCGCACTTTCCCTATGCTGAAGGTACTGTGCGTTGTTTATCGTGACTTTGCAAGTGTTTTAGTTGTACCATTTATGTACTAACCTGAGGCCTGTTTTTTTTTTTTTTTTATCAGAAAGCAAAGGCAGCTCCACGACTAGCGAGACCACCAGTTGAGAATGGACCTCATGTAGGTTTATATTTATCTAGTGTTTCACGGACAATATTGTCGACAACAGTTTTTGTTTATCTCATACACAGAGTGATGACAAATTGATCACAGAAGAATATGACAGCAGCACGATGAAGAATGGCAGCGCGAAAATCAACGATGATGTTATAGCCACCACATGGAAGGACGGCCCGTATCTGCTGGTGGTCAAAGTTAACGCCAGCAGACCAGATGTCAACTGGAATTTAACCGGTACTTCATGTTAGAAGTTGTTCTCCTGCCTTGAATTCCCACTGAAAATACAAATGCTTTGTTTTGTGCAGTAAATGTGGTGATGAAGGGCAGGCATGGGTACATATCCATCACAGAGTACCCACTCATGATTGTAAGTTGATTATTACGTTTTTAACTTCCGCACCAAAGCCAGCACAGTTTCGCAGTGAACTTTTATTGTCTGTAAGAGCGCAGCACTGTTGGTGTTTGGTGGTTGCAGAACAATGCCAACAGTTCTGTGGGCTCCTAAAGGATGCAGTTGTTATTGCTAACTTGAATGCTTTTTCCTCGACCGAGATCTAGATCTCCAGCAGTCACATGAGTGGCTCTCACGAGGACATGTTATTTTCTGTGCTACAGTGTGTCATTCAGTGCTTGTTTACTGTTAAACTTTGAGTTCATGGGCGGACAGCATGTTCAGACGGTCTGACTTGTTGCTGCGTCTTGCACCTTAAACTGCTTGTCAGAAAGAATGCCTCTCATTGGCTCATCTTTGCACCTACTTTACATTAGTGTGCATGCTCATCTATTAGACAATTCCTGGTTCGCCTGTGCAAGAAGAGAAATAGATGAAAGTATTTACGAGTTGGACATGTTACAACTGCTTCCCTCACACTTGCTTTGTTGTCTCTCTGAAGTTCTACATGGTGATGTGTGTGGTGTACATCCTGTACGCCCTGCTGTGGTTCATCTGGGCTGCCTGCTATTGGAAGGATCTGCTGAGGATCCAGTTCTGGATCGCTGGCGTCATCTTCCTGGGGATGGTGGAGAAGGCGGTCTTCAGTGCTGAATACGAAAACACCAACGCAGTGGGCTCTGCTTGTAAGAGCCTTGGTCACAGTCCCAATTTCCCATGAAAAGAAAAAAATCCCAGCAGCTGCTTTGCCATGTTCAGCTCCAGGACTGCTGATCTTCGCCGAGCTGGTGTCTGCCCTCAAGAGGACGCTCGCCCGCCTGCTTGTGATCATCGTCAGTCTTGGCTACGGAATTGTCAAGTGAGTTGCCGTTGTGTGCGGCATCTGCTCTGCTTCCGTGTTTAAGCAAGTTTCCTTCCAGGCCCCGTCTGGGGACGGTCATGCACAGAGTGGTGGGACTTGGGGTTCTGTATTTCGCCTTTGCCAGCATTGAGGGGGTGCTGAGGATCACGGGGGTGAGTCCAGTCTGGAGCTCTCTGAACTCTTGTTAGCAGATGAATAATTACGGATGACGGCTTGTATTTAAATTCAGCTGTGGTATGTTCAAGGGCAGAGACAATGGCCCAGCTCTTATGACAGAAATTGTTCTGGCCGTGTTTGACTCCTGCTGCATTTGGTTCATATCCTTTCGTTCATTTACAATATTTAATATCAACCCAACTGCTGCTTTGTCAGATGTGTTTTCCTTTTGTTATTGCCTGCATTTGTTTTTTTGCTTTTTAAAAAAAAAAATTACTCACCCTCTCCTGTTGCCTTCCCGCTTGTGTTGTCCTGCTCTGTCCGTAATTTTAGGCAAAAGACTCTGACCTGGCCCTGCTGGCCAACATTCCCTTGGCTCTGCTTGACTCCTCTTTATGCTGGTGGATATCCTTTTTGTGCACCTCACACTTTCCTTTTGTGGTTCATCCGCTCCTCACCTTTTACCTGTGGGCCAAATTTGACCATTAGCACTTTGCTTTCAGGATTGTCCCACCCAAGCAAACACAATCACTTCCACTGGTAAACAGTCCTACTTTGATAAAGTGCCATCTGATGTGGAACCTGCTGGTCGAAGTTGGCTCATGTTGCACACTTTCCTCTCTGCCCTAATCAGATGCGGCTACTGAAACTAACTGTAGGACATTTGTTTTCACAAGGAATTTTCCCCCCTCATTTTTGTGACTTAAATAGCTTAGATATTTGTACTTTTAATTCAAGAAGAAGCTCTATTGTGGTTCTCTGAGAAAGGAATAGGTTTCTTAATTTGAAAGGAAGTGCTGGATGTGCATGAGGGAAATGGTTCTGAACACATGTAATGAAACTAGATAGCGAAAAAAAAAACTTTTCGCCAAAAAAAATTAACTGGGAAGTCACAATGGGTCCAATTTTGCTTTTATGATCAATCTATATATATGTTTACTTAGTCTTTTAGAACATATAATATCAATTTAAATGGTGGCAGATGTAATATGTTGGAACTGCCTGGCAGAAGGTGGAGAGGAAGGCCAAAGAGGAGATTTATGGAGGTGGTGAAGGAGGACATGAGGTTTGTAGGTTGGAGAGAAGAGGAAGTAGAGGACAGGGTGAGATGGAGGAGGATGATCTGCTGTGGCGAGAAGCCGAAAGAGAAAGAGAAGGTCTAAGTCTTGATATGAATCAGAGGTGCTGGCTTATGAATTTCCAGTATGTGAAGGTACACAACATAATGTGACCTTCCAAGTTAACTGCTCATAAATGATGTCAATGACTGACTATGATTTTTTTCCCCCCTCAACATACTTTCAAGTTTTCAGACTTCATGTTTCTTTGTAAGTTTCCTTGACCACCGCAAACATTTTCGTGAGCCTGGCACAAACCATCAAGACCCTGAAGCTGAGAAGAAACCCTGTCAAGCTGTCTCTCTACAGGCACTTCACGAACACGCTCATATTTGCTGTCCTTGGTAAGAAAGCCGTCTGTTTAGAGCAACAGTCCTGCGCACGCCTCTTCCATGACGTCCTCCAGATGACGTTGTAAACCACACTCACTGTTAAAACAGTCATGTACTCATCATCACATCTTGCGTCTCAGCTTCCATTATTTTCATGGGTTGGACCGCGAAGAAATTCAGACTTGCCGATTGTCAGTCGGTGAGTTTCACTTTGCTTTGCTGATGATACGAGTGAGATTCCTAGTTGTAATTCTTGATCTGTTTCGCAGGACTGGATCGAACTGTGGGTTGAAGACGCCTTCTGGAGGTTTCTGTTCTCCCTCATCCTGCTGGTCATAATGTTTCTGTGGCGACCGTCCGCAAACAACCAAAGGCGAGGACCGACTACCCACCGCTCTATTGACTTCCTTTTATTAACTCTGATCCTGAAAACCTTCAGGTACGCGTTCACACCTCTCATCGACGATTCTGACGACGAGGAGATCGAGGAGTTCATCGCGTCTTCTAACATCGGTACGACACTGTACTTCCTGCCTTTCAATGTATTTTTGACTGCATGTTTTCTACTTTCTCAGCTGATGGCATCAAACTGAGGGCCTCAAAAAACGAAACCAACGGGACAGCAAAGCCTGCTGAACACAACAATGTAACATTCTCACTACTACATTATTAGTTTGAAACGAAGAACTGTCAAACCATATCTCGCCAGCAGAGGGCAGCATTGACCCTTCTTTATTCCCTTATCTAGGATGAAGACCTGAAGTGGGTGGAGGACAACATCCCTAGCTCGCTAACTGACGTGTAACTACTTTTTATACTCCCAAAACCTTCTGCCTTGATTTAACTGTGTGTTTTTCATGCTATTACAGGGCTCTTCCGGTGCTCCTCGACTCAGATGAGGTACTGTTCACTCAAAATCTGACAGTAAACAAAAATCCCTTTCATCTAACGCTCTTTTGTCCTTCAGGAAATCATGACGACCAAGTATGAGATGTCAAAGCTTGAGTGAGGCCGAGGAAAAACCAGCTGTGATGCTGGACTCTTCATAATTCCGGATGGTGACTGCACGTCACCAGGATTCTCCTCACGTCCTTAACTCTGCAGCGTGAATTGTGCAACTGCTTCAACAATTACCTGCGATTTCTTAAAAGCCTTTTTGTTTCCAAAGAGATGATTTGTTTTATGTTAATTTATTTTTAATCTTAAGAAACTTATGTAATGTTGGGATGGGTGTCCACGGTTAGGTTTGCATGCAGAGCAGTGTCAGAACCAGCCAACACAAAACACTACAATACAGCTGAAGCAAGGAAAGTTGGCCTTGTTTTCACTGTAAAAATGAAACCTCACTTGCTCTGGATTTCCTCTCATTTGTTTGATGAAAAACTGCATCAGAGAGGAACATCCCATATTAGTCTGGTTGCAGTAAGACGTAAAGCACAATTAGACATTGAGAGCAACTGACAAACCGATCGAGAAGCAACAACCTTTTTCCACCAGAAGCAGCCGTATGTTCAGCATTGAGGCTCCCCTCAAAGGTTTGGTGCAATATAACTGACATGCAACACTGGCCTCACGTGCAAATGTAACCTGACCACACTGCTCAATATCATTTAGTATTTATGGGGATCTAAGTAAACAGATTTATATTTATGAACTTTAAAGACTTCTTCTGAAATCAAAATAGATTTCATCTTCACTGTGTGGACTTTTTTTTTCAGCGCTGAAATCTGATCAGCATTTCTGACATGAAGTAACCATTCGCTCCTATGCACTTTGGATATCAAAGCTGTGCCTATGTTCTGTTCTGGTGTGAGGCCCGATATTACACTGGTGTGCGATTGTGTCGCGGCGATTCTTCCTGGTGTTTGTGTCTATAAGTTCGTGATGCGTCTTGTGGGAGCAATACTCTTGTTCATGGTTCCGGAGTTATTTTTTTTGTATTTGGTTATTTATTTGTGTTTAAAGTGTACTTACTACATGTGTGTTTACAATGTGGCGTTTTAACTCTTTTGATTTTCTTTTTTCCTTCCTCCAACACAGGAACAAACCTTTTTTTTGTCTGTGTGTGGAATGGTTTTTCTTACGTTGGCAGGCTGTCCTCCGGTAAACACCTGCGGCTCATTGGTTGTTTGTACAGATGGGGTGGGCTGATTCCTGTAATTTCATAATTCTGAGGAGCTTCATGAGGCTGAGATGGAATGTGTCTTTTCACGGCCGTTAGAAATTTACCTCTGTATGGAAGCAGGTGTGTTCAGATTAAACAGGAAGAGTGTTTCCGTAATTTGTTTGGTGATTGTTTGGAAGTAAATGTTGTTTTGGAACATTTGATAATACTGATAATATAAGATGCTCTTCAAAAGCATTGTCTCAGAATTAGTCTGTCACTAAGCACAATCCAAATGTATCAAGCAACAAAACACTGGTCCAGTCAGTCAACAACCAGTTTATAGTTCACTTACCCAACCATGAACATGCTTTTCTTGGTCAATATGCAGAAAGAACAATATTCAGCGAGCATCTACGCCAGGAAACGATAAGAACATCTTGTGTTTCTTATTAACTGTGCAACCAGGAAGTGATCGACAACATGGGGAACCTTGCGTTTGTGGGCGACGCGTAACTTCTGGATGTCTAAGTAGAAGATGAATCACCATGATGCGTTCAGGTTCCCTTAGTGTGACTTCAATCAAGTTTTCGGTTAACTTATCTTAGTTATGTCGAAGATTCGGTCCTTATTCCTCACGTAACACTCTTGTAAGGCAGGAAAGAAGTGTATTAACTGTAAAAAACAACCAAGTAGGTGAGATAAACTGCAGCCCCGAGACACATGATGTGAACGAGCAGAAAGAGGAAATGATAGGCGCAGAGGTCTGTTTAATATCTTTAAACTACTCTTGCCACTCATCAAGTTGTTTGAGAAAACATTTGCATTTTTAATGAGAATCTCATCTGTCGATTGAAAGTTGAGCTAATTCAAACGTCAATCTCCCAAATACTGAAACATATTTCCTGTTTTGCTGTGAATAAGCAAATATTTTTATATATATTATATCAGTTTAAGATGAGGTCTATACTTGTATGAACTGCTGATGAGTCTTAGTCACTTTTGAAACAGTTTTCAACAGTTTTTTACACATAGCTGCTTAGTCTCATCCACCAGCCTCCTTCTCCTAAAAACCAGGATGTTACTAACTAAAACATTGTTAACTTCTTTGTGTGTCTCACCACATTTCATTCATTGAACTCACAAATCTCCTATCAAAAAGAGTCCCCCTGTGCGGTTATTGAATTTCTATCCTCTATTATCCACTCCACTCTATTTCCCTTGGAATTTCAGGAATCTGTGACATGAGATTGTTTTCCCTTTTTTCCTGTCACTGAACGGCTCATGCTTCTTGTCATCTAAACGTCTTGACTATTAGAGAGTGTAGTGAAATTCCACAGTTTTTACCTCAGTGTGATTTGGGATGTTGTGATCCGGGTTAAGTGTTGGAGCAGGGAGGGACACTGAAGTCACACTGATGAAGATGCCAAACCTGGCACTGGACACCACGTGTTGCCATCATGACTCTCCACAGTCTGGTGTCATGACCTGTCTGTGTCTATGTCCTCCAGAACGGATGAGGCATGCGAGCAGGGGTGCAGACGACAACGTGGGCACTCCTGGTATGTTACACTAAGGAAATTACATCTGCAGTTTCCTTCTTGATTCTCCACGATTCTTCTGTTCCTCCTGGAAACATGAACAACTTTTTTTTTTTTTTACTGCCATGTAAATCCCTTGATGGAAAGGATGGAAGCCACAACAGCACGTGTTCAACATTAGGCAGAGAAATAACTTTTGGAAACCAGAGTAATGGAGGAACATGACAATCTGTGGAACTTGAATCTTCTCAGAGATTCAATGTGTTCCTTTAAACCGGGAATCTATCTTCTATATAGACCAGAAATCTGGCTAAGGATTGTTAACATGATCCGAACACAGCGGTTCCGACACTGACGTCCATCTCACATTGTCTTCGATGGAAAAAAGCTGTGCCAAAAGGCAAAGCTTAGCGTTGGAAGTTAGCTCCCACCCTGTTCCACTTCTTCCATAGAGACAGGTTGAGGAGCTTGGTCGCACTTCCTCCCAGATGCCTTTCTGACCTGACAACACCTCAGACAGAAGACCTGGAGTTAGTTTGATGGAAACAACTCAGTCCAACCTTGGATAAGTAAATGAAAATAGATGGTTTTATCTTCCACCTAAAGATGAGTTGGTAGCTTAAAGCTCCAAATTTTCAACCACATCATGTTGTATTCACCCATTTTCAGCTTCAGTGAATTTCACCACACTCTTTCTGGTCAGTGTTCCTGCTGTGGAAATCTGCTCTCTGTTTAAACATCGACTCTTCTCATCTCAGGTCTTGACAAGTGCAACTACCTCCTGGCTGGTCTTAGCACTCATCTCGTACCATCGGATGTCATCCAGGATGCAGCATCTCATCTGGTCTCCCACACAACACCACCCCTACGCTCCTTACACTAGTTCCCTGAATCCATTTTTTAAGACTCAGGAACTTCCCAACTGAGCCACAAATGGATCAAAACCAGTGTACACATTGGGGATCAGGTTTAACTTAATAATGGCCCGCCCACTCTGGTCAGCATCAGCTTGCTCTTCCCTCACAACTGAGTGGATTGTCTCGCTCTAGGAATTCACATCTGCTTGTCGTCTTGGCTCCCAAATGGTGGAATAAATTCAACATCCGTATGGCAGAGACTTCTGAGCTCTTCTGCATCACTGAATTGTTTGGAGATCAATAGCGTTTTTTCTTAGCTTGAACCTCCATAATGTTTCATCCACTTGTGCACGACAGTGTTTTCGAGAATAACAGAGGCTACTCTTGACAGCAAAGTGTGACTGATTTTATTTCAGTTGTGTAGAAAAGTCTACGTCCCATAGTTGTAGCTTGCCGAACCAGCCTTTGTGTACAATCAGATTACTTCAAACAAAAGGTAACGGTAAAGAAACGTGTACCGTTTACAAAAACTCCCTTAGAATGAATGACATTTGCTAACAATGCTACAGTACAAAAAGAAAAATACAAATTTACAAAATATTATGGATGACAACATAGAAATGAGCATCAACGACTCCCGTACCAAGATTCTTCACTTCTAAATCATCAATTCGGCGTTTGGTCAGTACATTCAGCAGTAAAATGTTTTATGCTGCGATTACTTGGTGTAGTCTTGCTTCTCTCAAACTGGAGACACGGTCACTAACAAGTGACTCGCTACTGGGGGGTGGAGCTGATCAGGTCGTGTGGCCTCTCTTAGAAGTTGTACTGAGAAACTAGAACGTGAACTCTGGCTACGTGCTTAGCCTGAAAAGTACGGTCCATATATTCGGACATGTCCACGTCCACGCTGATCTGCTGTGGTCCGCGCAACTGCTGTACCAGAATCAGCTCACCGGTCTGTCTGTCCGACCGCTGCATGACAAAAGTGCCCCTGGAGTTCCCCCCCACGATACCAAAGCGAAGGCTGTCGGGCCCCGTGCGCCCGGGGGCTGTCGCCGTCGCCATGCGGAAGAGAGTTGCTGGGGTCTTCAGGCTGGAGGGCAGTGACAGATAGTGGAAGGAGAAGGTCTTCGGGGCCAGGTGGCAGGAGCGACTTTCCATGGGGCAGGGGTTCCTCTCACACTGGCTGCAAGAGAGCAAGGGCAACTTAAGTCGCTGAAATACCATCACGCATTCTCTGTGAAGCTGATCCATCACATGAAGGGTCTGAACACTTACATCATTAATCTGTCCCCGTAGGAACAGCTGATGTGTTCAAGAGAGGCGGCTAGTACACACCAACTTAGGCCAAGGAGAGTTTTCTAGAACTGCTTTTGACTCCAGACAGGTGTGGCTCATGTGTGGTTCTGTTCACAGTCCTCCTCATGGTTGTTTCTTTCAGGGTGAGGTGCAGTGGCTCTGAGTGCCAGTCAGCCGTCTGACACTTCTGAATGGTGTTCTAGGTTGTGTGTGTACAAACCTCTTGTAGTGTCTTCACAAGTTAGATGTATGCAACTATGATGGGTCAATGAGGTTTCATGACACAGTATTGAAGGGTACGCATCAAACATCGATTCCGCTTGGCCATGGCCATCCCACCTCTGGTCTCACAGAGTGGAGTCAAGTTGCCACCTTGCCTTGGAACACTCACCTGGGTACTAAGAAGCTGGTTTGTTACTCTAGAATTGATCATGCACATAGGACAAGTGTCGAACAAATGGGAGCAAGTCAGCATAATGTCTTCATTTTCAGATGTTTGCAACAGAATCTCTTCATCTGAACCCACTTCCCGAGATCCATCCATGTAGATAGATTCTGCTGTCTACAGTCTTAAGTAAGTTAAGTTCAGCTCCCCACCATGAAAAAGAATCATGAGCCTATTATTATTATTATTATTATTGATAATTGCCCTGATGTTTTTTGGGCACAAGCCCCCAAAACATCTGAGCACGTTCCTGCTTCTAACCAAGATTTCCAGAAGATCCTGGTAGATCCGTGTTTCCTGCCAGTGTCCTCAACAGACTGTTACATTTGATTTAGAGGTTTTGGTAAACTGAGTCACTCTTGACACATGGAACACACTCTTTGCCAGATGCGGTCGGGCACTTGGGGCAAAATGATCTCTGCATTTATAAGTTTGTTAGTCATCAGAGAACATGAAAGGCACATTTCCATCTTCCCATCAAAGGCACTGGAAGGGTGGAGGCCTTGCTACCTTCTTGAGCAGGATTAACGACAGCTGTCACATTTTCAACAATTTCCTTACATAAGATTGATGGCTGCTTCGAGGGGGTGAACACACTGGAAAAGCTGACCAGCATTCCATTTGCAGCAGCCTTCAGGGGGTTCGATTTTTAACAAGCTGGCGAACCGTGTCCATGAACCGATCACACCCAAATGTACTGCACGTCGCACTGAAGCTCCATTTATGACCACGACAAGCAGGTCGTGTCCACTTACAAGGGAGAAGTCTTGACGTAGCTGACGTTGCCATGGGAACGTGGACACTCCGGGTTGACACACTGGAAACCTCCACCCGTGTTGATACAAGTAGTCCCTCGGCTACAGTTGTGCTGCTGGCTTAAACACTCATCCACATCTGGAAGACAAAACAGTCGAGGCATTTGAGTGAGACATTTGCCAGAAGGACTCGGGCCTTCCTGGTTACCACAGTCTGATCAGGGGCTTCTATGGTCGGATTGTTTATTTGGTTTGTGTAGTTTAGTCTCCCGCAAACGCTTCACGTCTTCGAGGACTTTTCTTCTGGGAAACGGTGAGGTCATTGGTTCCACTGGCATGCAGGGTGAGCTTCATATGAATCCACCACAGAGGCACAGTGTTGGCGCCTTCTCCGCAGTGTAACTCACAGGTACATCTCTCACCTGGTCCATGCCGTCCACTCACCCTCACAGCTCCGCCCGTCAGCGAGCAGCTTGTAGCCTCTGGGGCAGGAGCAGTGGTAGGAGCCGGGGACGTTGACACACTCGTGGATGCACAGCTTCCCTCCTTGGTCCAGTCGGTAAACCTCACACTCGTTGACGTCTGTTGACAAAACAAAACAAGTTTTCAAGCAGTTACTCAACTGTACTGTGACCTGAGCTAAGCAGCTTGAGTGCGCTGAGAGAGGATTATTTGTTACATACTTGGCTCGGCAGTGGGATTTCAAATCAACCCGCTTTGCTTTCTGAGTGAAACGTTTTCGCTCCAGCTCACCCTGACAGATGCTGCTGTCTGAGGTGCCGCTCATGTGGAAGCCGGCGTCGCAGCTGCAGTGTTGGGCCTGGTTCACCTGAGCGCACCGGGGTTTCCGGCTGAACGCGGGATCGTTCACCACGCTCCACTCCGGCGGTGCTACAAACATGCAAATTATTCCCGGTGAAACACGAGACGGGCATTCCTGGGACCCACCTGTCTGAGTTTGGTGCTGGCAGTGGGATCCGCTCCAGCTCGGCGGGCAGCTACACTTGTACTGGTTCACACCCTCCACACACGTGCCTCCATTTTGGCAGGGGTTGCTTGCACACTCGCTGATGTCTGCAGTGAAAACAGGAAACTGTAGTTTCGCCCCCACAAGACCTTCTGGATCAGTTGAAGGAAATCAAACCTTCCAGTAAAACGGTGCCAACCTCACATGACCCGGACATCACTGTGTATGGTACTCTATTGCAATTGATGTTGTCGAAAATAGGGAGTCCTCTTGATGCAAGAGTCATGCCATGTTGCATCAAGCTTTGAAGTCAGTCATAAACCACATCTTCCTTCAGATTTCACTTGTACATAGACTTTGCCACTCAGAAGATACTAATGGTGCCTTCATGTTGAGTGTTTGCATTCCTGGTGCTGAGACTCCGGATGATAAGGCTCTTTCTGAAGTCTTTAAGTGTTGGAATCCCACCTGGTAGTTGGACCAGACTGAGACATGACATGCGTTCAGGCATAGTCTTTGTCTATATAGTGAGAAGCTAGTCGGGATGCCTCTTGGTCGCCTTGGCGGTGAGCTGTTCCAAGGTAGAACAGACCCTGAGTCTAACCCTTTCAGTAAAACTGCAAACACTTTCAATTTCCCCAGAAGAGCTGGAGGTGAAGAGTGAAATCTTTTCCCTGCTTCCCCTGCAACCAGATCTTAAAACCCTGCTGTTGCTCTGTTGATGTAAATTATATGTTCTGAATCTTCAAATAGTATGACTCATTTCTCCGCATGAGTAAAACAGTGCTCTATAGGAAGAGAACCATGTATCAATACACGTTATAAATAGCAGGCTTAAATGTAAAGATAACTCCAACAAATGTTCAAATTTGTTTGGAGGCAGATGTTGGAAAGATCCTCTGCTCACTCAGCCACCAAGCCACAGTTTACTGGATGGACACCAAACCTCTCTAATATTTATTTGGCTTCTCCAGGGGCCGCCCTTTGACCGGAGCTTGAAAAGGCCCACTTCACTCCGGGAGATATTTATAAACTCTTTCTAACTTCTTTCTGTGCTTCTTTTTCAGCGTCGGTAAATTTAGCTCTCGGATGCAAGTCCTGGACGGACCCAGAACAGTGATAACAGTGTGCGCGGTTGAGCCTCCTCGTGTTGCTCTAACCACCAGTGTCAATAAACGCGCGCACATGTTCAACCCGGTGTGGCACTTGGAATTTTAGAAAGTGCCTCCGCTGCAGGCAATCAATAGCATACTTGGCATAGCTGCCTGCTATCGGACCTCGGTGAAGCTATAATATCTGGGACAGATCTCTGTCAGAAAGAAACATGAGCAAGAAGAGGAGGGGGTTTACAGTAGCTCTCAATGAGGGGCAGGGGGAGGAACCACACAGAGGAATGAGGTACAGGTGTTTCTCAGTGTTCAGGGACATTTAATGCCATTTTAACAAGGTTCTCTTTCAGTGTGCTCCAGTGAAAGGCTTCTTTTCTCCGCCTGGTATCTCTCTGTGTGGAGATCTATTTCACCTGCGCCGCCAAATTTGCCCTTCAAACGTCCGCCCTGTCTCACCTTTGCAGGCCGCACTGATGCCACTCCAGGTGCCGTTGTCCCGGCACACACGCGTGGCAGAACCAGCCAGGGAGTAGCCTTGAGAGCAGATGAAGTGGACCTCATGTCCCACCAAATACTTTGAGCCGAACTTGGTTCCATGCAAAGGCTCCTCCAGGGCGGGGCAGGTGGTGGGAGCTGTAGCGGAGAGAAGGTCGGTCACATGTGGAGTAAAGCCTTCAGACATCCTCTGGCATTCTCTGCCTGAGGATAAACACGTGTCACTGGGCAGCAGCACTGGGCTTTCATGGGAATGGACCCTTTAACGCCTCATTTACATTGAAGCAGCAGAGAGCTGTTTGCATGAGTCACATTGGCACCAGCAGCCAAGAGGATCTGGAAAGTTTGCATCCTACCTGTTTAAAATACGCTCGAAATATAAAACATTATATAACAACTTGAACGTGTTATAATGTAGCCTTTTCTTCCCTCACATGAGAAAAACGTTCCTTTAACTTCAAATGGCTGTTTCCACTTCAGCACTTACTTTTTTTTACAAGCACAACAATCTTGTCTGAATTACTAACTGAGATGTGAGCCACAGGACGACGGAGTTTAGTGCTTGAGGGTTGACTTTTAGATCCTAGCTGAAAGTATTGGAACTATTTTTTTGTAATCTTCAAATGAGCTAAATTATATTTGACTCGACGCTACATAATGTCTCAGTATAACTATGTAGTAACCAAGAATTAGCATGTTAGCATTGCAATGCATAGCAAAGTTAGAGGCAGCACTGCTTACTCCAGACACAGAGCTGAATGTCTCTAGAAACAGTCCAAACAGTTTGACATTGAAACCTTAGGCTCTAATAGTGTTAGCCTAAGGGCCACAAACACATAACTTTGCAAAGGATTGTTATGGAACCATGCTAATATACCTTCACAAAGCAAAACATGAAGAGTGGATTTCGCTCAGGGATCAATAGTATTTTTCCATCACTCATCCTGCAAGTCCCACAATGCACTGCTTCAGTTGAGGTTCTCACAACAATGAATGTTATTGCAGCCAAAGGTTCAGTTCTAAATTGTTTTCCATATTTACTTCAATGAACTTACATTTTGTCTTGGAGTCAGACCTCAAATGAGTCTGGTCGGATTGTTCTATTAAATCTATTACATATCATTAGTTACTTTTTTTTAAAGAAATAATGCCTTTCTTTAACTAGTTGTAAGGTAATTACAAGTAATTAGTTACACTGCTTTTAGATGCAACGCAACCAAAAACACATTTTTCGCCATCATGCAATAAACAAAACAAACACAAACAAAATTCTTGTGTCAGCTCAACTCCATTTTGAAAGAAAAGATTTTATCGTCTTTGTTTGCAGTGGTTGAGAGTGGTGAAATTCTTACCTACAGTATTTTCCACAAATAAAATAAATACACTTTTAAAAAGTCCACCTCTTAAATGATGAAGTCTTCCTAGCGGGTGACACCAAAAAATGTAGGTGCACATTGAAAGGTGCGCTTCATTTATGTCTCACTGCTCCCGAATAGTAGTGCAGTTGCAACAGAAATGTGACTACTGACATTATGACTGGTAATGTGTCACACTAGTGCTACTCTGACAAATGTAATCTGATTACAATAATGCATTACTTTGAAACCCGTTACACCCAACACTGCAAAGAAGACACATTCTGTGTCGGGACATGGCGAGAAGGGCGGCAGACTTTTCCTATTCTTCCCACAAATCGCTGCCTATCCTCCTAAATTCCCTGCACAGAGCCATAATACAGACATAATAGGCCCATCTCTAACAAATTGTCCTCAGTACCTGCTCTGCTGCCAACCAACATAATTCTACAAATCCACTTCCTCTGTCAAGTGTCCAGTTCTGTAACTGAGACGCCCTTGTGCTTTTTGGAAGCCTTCATAAGCCCATAATAGTCAAAATCTCTCCATTTCTGGGAGGAAAAAATGTCTCGGCGTCTGCTACCTTGAACATATAAATGATCTCAAATAGAAAGCAGACAACCTGTGCCACATGTGGACTCACCCCCTTCTGTCTCTTCACATCATGTATTAATGTCGGGGGGGAAATAATATTGATCCAGATGGAACAATAAAAGCTGTTTTGCAGCAGTGGAGTAAACTTTTATTCTATGCAGGATAAGTGTGATTCTGGAGTGACTCACCGGCCGACTGGTCAGCCTGAGGCAACTTGGAGACGGAATTCTGAAGAGTCGCCAGTTTGGACTTCATAATCCGCAGGCCTTCTGTGAACCGCATCTCCTGACCTTTTAGGAACTTCTCCATTTGTCGGAGGACCCCGACGACCTGGTGCTTGTCCATGCATGTCTGTAGGGGGCGCCAAAAGGGAGATGAAAACGCAGCCGTATATTAAACACAAGAGGATGAGGGAGAAAATAAAAGAAATCACAACATTCATTTCAAGCTCAGGTGGAGATTTTTCCGAACCATACGAAGTTGCAGAAGGTTGACAACTGTTGGAGACTCAGAGCAGAGCTGCTGCTTGTGAAGAGCCGATTGAAGTAGTTGAGAAATATTGCTAAAATGTTATGAAAATAACTTGGAACAGAAGTCATGGTTCCAGTTCATACAAATGTACATGAAAACAAGCAGTCAACAGAAAACGTTCTAAGGTGCAAGAAAGGCTTAAAAACAATGCCATACTTTTATCCAAACAATTTACAAAAGATGAGCAATTTAGCATTGGGATTTGATGCATTGACACAGTTTCAAGTCTTTCCCAGTTGAGGGGTGATGTGATGTTTGTGAGGAGATACTTCCTGATGGTCCTACAACTCACAGTATACAAGTCTTTCACAATAAGACTTCCACCATGAGCAGCCATAAATCCATTCATTACGCTCATTCAACCATCTTCAGTCGTCCTAAACAACTGCTGTTGACATCTGTCCCTCTTCAACGCCTTCAAAAGTCACCTGAAGAAGAAGACTCTGCATTCCCAGGGACAAAACCGAACAAGTTTGGTTCACTCACTCTTGAACACAAAAGTAATTTGAAGCCTGCATGTCTCTTGCAAACACAGCGGCTCTCAAAAGCTGTCTGGCAGATGTCAGCGGGACAATCGTCCAAAATCCTTTTGTATATTATGCGTGGTCGTGGGACGACCCAGGCTCTTTGCATCCATCTGAATGGGAAGACTTTAAAATTGCCCTTGCACTTCCTTCAGTAATCCCTCCAGAAAGGGTTATTAATCACATGCTCATTTGGAACAACAGTTTTATAATTCCTCACATTTGGAATCTAACAATAACAACGGCATCTGATATATAACAAGTGAAATAAACTCTTTAAACCTTGAAATAGTCTTTGCAAATGTTTCATTAAAACGATGGAAATGCAAATGTATTATAAACTCAGAAGCCAGACACTTACAATAATGGAGTATTTGTATAGAAGAAGTGAAAACCAGCATCCTTGTTGATGTGGTTGACTTACCTGCACCGCAGCTCGAGTGGGATGGAAGGCTGCCAGACACAGTAAAAACAAACACCTGTGTGCGAAAGTCATCTCGAGCACCTCCTGCCACGGTGATGTGGAGCTGCTCTCCGGGAATTCTGCGAGAGTTTCTCTCTCTATAATCCAGAAAACAGGTAGTTCAGTCAGGTGTTGGAGGCAGATGATGCTCTTCTTCTTCTGAACGTCTGAGCTCCCGGATAGTTCCGAAAGTGCTGCTGCTGCTGCTGCTGCAGGAATCCCTCCCACTGAGATTAAACCCAGGCTTTGCCTGCATCTTCCCAGTTCGTTTCTGGACTGGTAAATGCATTACATTGGCATTTGGAGGTGTCAGCAGCAACTAAACTAAAGTTTACCACGACTCTCAACTGAAGAAACACTACATGCACTGAAGGGGTCACACTTATTAGTCAGTCTCGATCTGAGTTTACAACACGTTTGTACGTGGAATACAAGCGTTTAATGCCTATTTAATATTAAACGACGACGTCAAAAGCAACGTTAGGATTGCACTCGACAATAGAATGATGTAAATCAGTAATTACATACGGTATCATCCAAAAGAAAACACTTTGAACGTCGTTATACAGTGTAGTTTACAGACAGTATTTGTGGTGCTCAAGCGACATCTGCTGGCAGGGAGCGGCCGATGCAAACGAAAGGTTGTAACAAGCAGATTCTCGACAAAACAAAATCGACGCAGTTGTAAATAAAGAAAAATATCTTGAGAATCCATTCCTAGAGTAAATTTAATTTAAGTATTTGGTCTTGGAATGGCGTCGGAAAACGCGTCATCGTTGCAGATGTTGCCAAACGGATCGACGGCGACTTTAACCAATGAGCTGCGAGTTTAGTGAGCGCCCGCAGCCCGCCGGCCAATCAACGAGCCCACTGGTCTGTCTTCATGTTAGATGGATCCGGAACAGAATATAAAATTGTCGTCGCTAACGTCGACCGTAGAAGGTGCTGCAGCCCGACCGCAGAAGCCATTTTGGGATGATTCCCTGTTGAGCAAAGCCGTGAAGATGCAGACATCTCCGAACATGGTTACAACACTGTCTGTTTGCTTCCTCTGTTTCCACCGACGGGACACTAAGCAAAGCGCGCTATCAAGCTGAGTTAAAACGTCACTGATATGACAGAGGGGAGTGTGATCACAGTAACACCGTGAGTCTTTTCCAGCATCTCCCACAAACAACGACAGATCTGGGTGCACTCTGGTGCCGGAGAGCGATAAGGGGCGTTTTCTTTCAACAATGGCTGCTGCGAGCCTTGTTTCCAGCCCCCCGGCCCCCGTTCACGACAATAACATGCGAGACCCCGAGCTTGCAGGGAATGAAAGGTCGAGTACCGTTCTTGTACTGTGCTGTGGCTCTACATGCTTGTGATCAATGTCTGACTCGGAGATACGTTTCCCCCACACAAATATCTGCATGTTTTCTGGCTCATCCGCCTGATCATCTGCTGTACACGCACCGTGGCCAAACATCAGTCGCTGCCGTGCTTTCGAAATGTTCCAAACACGATGCATGGGACGATGCAAATGTGTTTAGTGTCAGTGACATCCCCATCAGCGGAGCTTTACCGCCCTCTCAGGGGGCCTCGGAGGCGTGGAGGGAGCGCAGGGGTGTGGCGGCGATGGGGGGCGACGCTGGCGCATGTAAACACAAGAGTCGTTTGTGTTCACAGTTACAATGTTTGCCGTTTGGTTCAACGCAGCTACGAGCGATGTGTGTGCATGTTGAGCTGAGGTGTGGTGACCAAAGTGATACACAAAACTTGAATGCAGCACCTAATTCCTGTTTACACGTCACGTTTACATCCTAGATGTGAAGCTGAAAACTCACTCTGTGTCAATTTTATCATCCAAAAAAAAAAAAAAAAATAACACCACACTTGCTAACCTGACACATATCGATCTTTTAGAAGCAAAGTTTTTAACAATATGGATGTTGAAAGACGTGCACTTAGAGAGATCAGGAACAAAACCACAGGTGTCAAACTCCAGGCCTCGGGGCTGAATCGGACCTGCTATGGCATTTCATGTGGCCTGTGAGGGCTTTAGCTTGGCCTGTTTTAAGCGCACAATAATGTTGATGTCCGGCAATTTCGTGAAGGGAATATGACAATAGATGGGGGAAATGGGATGAGAAAATGTAACAGAGCTATGCTAAAACATACTCTCAGTAATTCAATTTAATGCTTATTTCTTATGAAAGGATGCTGAATTTTGGGCCCTTGCATAAATGAGCTTGGCACCTGTGGCAAGTAATATGTTATTACTGTGTAGTACACAAGCAACAAGGGCAAATCACTACTATGCTTGTGCTGCTTTTAGTTGAGTAGGAAGTCATTGGTTTGAGTCCCAGTAAGGAAACTAGTGTGGGGCCTTGGTCTACACACTGATCTATTATCAATGACTTTTTTAAAAAAAGAAAAAGTCACCAGCTAAAATAACGAATAAAATTATAGCAGTTTTATTTTTCCAAAAATGTTTTCAATTCAATTCAATTCAAATAGCTTCCACCAAAAAGTAATCCTAATATTTTTATCAAGTAAGTTAAACCTTTAAAACTTTGTACATTGTAATGTCATTGGTATTGTCACATGCTAGCTAACTGGTTACAGTTGTCAGATGTATGACTGTTGGGTGTTATTTCATGTTCTACTGTATGTATTATTACATTGTTACAGTAATTCTAAGTCTAAGAAGTCTGCATGCTAGCAGCTGCTTCAAACACAATATCTGTGCGAGGACACCACTGGGAAACATCAGCATGAATACAGATTTTTGGGGTCTTTTGTTGGCGCTTATTAGTTGGTATACTTTCCATTTCATTGTGTTTCATTTACCCTCTGAACTGAGTTTATTTTTCCTATTTCAGGAAGTTACAATATCAGTAATTACCATCCTTTTTTTATTATTACATGAGTTTTAAGCATGCTGCTAAGAAGAAGATCGCCGGTCTGCAAAAAGAAAAAAAAAAAAGAATTTGATGGGCGGAAAGTATGATACATTTGCCGGCTAGCGTTTCCTTGGATCATACTGAAATTGAATATTAAGCATCTCCATGCTTGTCTCCCTTCAGAGAGGACGGAGAGTTGGAAGACGGAGAGATAGATGATGAGGGCATCGGCATCGAGGAGGAACACATGGAGGTCGCCGATGTGCCCGAGGAGAAGGAAAAGGTGAAAGAAAAGGAGAAAGTCAAGGAGAAAGAGGAGAGGAATCATAACCGCCACAGCAGGAAGCGCTACAAGAAGACCAAAGAGAAGAGGCGGTCCAAGCGGAGGAGACGGGACAGAGTGAGCTCTCCGACTGTTTGTTGTCAAGAAAAGGGTTTTAAGCAAATCTGTCAACTTCCAACAGTTCATTTGGTGTTAAAGAACTCTTAAGAAGTTATATAAATAATATATACTAAATAAATTATAAAAATAAATACATATATACATCATAATTATGCAACTTCTAGAGATTTATTTGTCTTTTATTTGTCAAGACTTTTATAAGTCTTGGCAAACCACCTTCTTGTGAGGACATTTTGCTTTGTGAGTACATTTTGGCCTGTCCTCAAAGGGTTTAGAGGGTTAAAACATCAGTGAAAGTACTTTATTGTAATTGGGTTTAAGTTTGAAATAGAGTCCTGGGGAAAGGGTTATGGCAATGAGTTTTCGAAACACAACTTTGTGTTTGTCAGTATGAAGTCCCCTTCTTTTTCTTCTGTCTTATCCCTTCTCTCTGTGTCACCTCCTCAGCACCACTCTCCCTCCAGCAGCTCTGACAGCTCAGACACCTCTGACTCCGAATATGAAGAACCAGAAAGACCCAAAAAACGCTTCAGCCAGGGCCGTGAGTCTGAGAGCCAGGTATGTGTGTGCGCCTTGCCTTGATATTGACTTGAGCGGGCGAAAAAAAAGATCACTTCTGTGGTGTCTATTGTTGAAGCATGGGCGGGACTCGAAGGGAAGTCATGGTGTCTCGCAGAAGTCATCTCCACACCGCGGCGGCGACTACGAGAAGTACAGTGATTACAGCGAGGACAAGTACGACTACGACGAGGAGGAGGAAGATTATGAGGATGAGTCTGGCGGTCAGGGGAAGGGACGCTATGGTAAAGACCAGATGAATCGTGGGAACGCCAGAGGCTTGAAACAACAATGTAAGTCCCCTCATCCTTGAGATTATGACGTATCACTATGATCACTCTAGTAAGCGTAGCTTGTTTACAAAGCTAGCATTCTGAATCACATGTCCACAATGCTGTGCAGTTTCATGCTGCTCCCATAACATTGGAAGTAGCTTCAATCACATGTATGGAAACTGACTCAGGAGAAACTCCCATCACACTTGGTGGCTTGACCAAAAGCTGCACGTCTCCAGTTTAACTCAACACTGTACCAATTCTGCAGTTGGACAAAGGGGGCGAGGCAGGGGAAGTGGCCCGGGAAGAGGACGAGGGATGCTCCTGAAGAATAAGAAAGGGAAGCTCTGGGGAGGACGTGGCCGAGGCAGGGGGGACCAAGGCATGGACGACATGTCATCTGTGAGTGTCCATCAAGTTCAGTTCAAAGAAGATCTTGGTCTCCTATCTATGGTTTATGTTCCAGGACGGGAAAAACCCTTCCGGCTTCCAGAAGAAACGGCCGATCATGAGTAAGGAGTTCATCAACCAGCACACAGTGGAGCACAATGGGAAATACATCTGCAAGTACTTTCTGGAGGGCCGATGCATCAAGGTGCTTCTGCATCAGATGGGTCATGTAAAAATATTAACAATGTACGAGTAAGCTGAACATGTCTTTTGGCGCAGGGAGATCAGTGCAAGTTTGAACACGAGCTGGTCGTACCGGACAAGAAGAAGGAGCTCTGTAAATTCTACCTCCAAGGATACTGCAGTAAAGGAGACAAGTGTATTTATATGCACAATATCCTTTGGTTTGACAGTCACGAATTTGCAGTCACTTTTATGGAATGTGATTGATCTCACGAGAGAAACCACTTTGTTCTTAACTCCTGGCTGCACGTCAGTACCCCTGCAAGTTCTTTCACACCGGAGCTCAGTGCTACCAAGGAGACAACTGCAAGTTTTCCCATGAGGACCTGAACGACGTGACCAGAGAGCTGTTGAATAAGGTAACAGGTTTGCTTGTTGAACTCTCATCGATGAGAAGTGTCTCACACGAGCTGCGTTTCATCCCCAGATTATTTACACTGAGGAAGAGAATGCTCGGGAGGATGAGATGGAGCTGGAGGACCTGAGGAAACAGGGCATCGCCCCTCTTCCAAAGCCTCCTCCTGGGGTGGGCCTGCTGCCCACTCCAGGTCAGAGCAGCCCCACTGATGCTGGGAAGAAGATTCCTTCTCTCTTTGAAATCAAGGTTCTTCCCACTGAAGACTTGGTGCACAAGATTGCCTTAAGGTGACAAAAACTGATGGACCTGATGAACACCAGCATCAGCGACTGAACAGCTGTGTTTCTTTTTTAGTGGAAACTACGAGGAAGGTGATGAGCAGTTCACTGGAGAGGCAGAGGAGACAGCGACCGCCCCGGCTCCTGCTTCCTCCGAGTCTCCTGGCCAGCTGGCGTCCACGTTACCCTTGAGCCCGCCGGGACTGAACCCGCCGCACGGTTTTCCGATGCAGCCGCAGTTCCCACCGAGTCATCCTCCCCCTTTTCAGCCGAAGATCAATCCTCAGATGAACATGCCAAGGCCTCCGTTCGCCCCGATGTCTGACCTACAGATGCTGCAGAGTCTCATCCAGTTCCCGGCGCTGAGTCAGAACCCATTGGAGCTCATCAGCAACTTACTCCAGAGTCAAAGCAACGCCCAAAAAGAAGGTGAGTGCCTCACCATGTGCTCAGCTCAAACCTACAACAAATACTTGCTTCCTCTGGTTCTAAAAGCGACCTGTGTCTTGATTTAGTGGACCCGAGCGTGGCCTTCATCCAGAACCTTCAGCAGCAGATGAGCGTGGAGTCACAGCTCCAGTCTTTACCCGCAGAGGTCCAAAAGGCCATTTTCCTACACCTGACTCAACAGCAGCAGGAGACAAAGATGTCAGAGACTCAGAGAGCAGAAAGTCAGGATTGCGCCAACACAAACAGAGGTGAGTAAGACACTAGACCAGAACTACCTCAGAAGTCTTATTGGAGTCTTTTTTTTCTCTAGATGAAATGTCCAACTGGTACTCAAGCGAGGAAGAGGACGGCGGCAACTGTGTGTCCTCCATTATTAAATGTCTTAAGAAGCAAAGCGAGGCGTCCAAAGCTGCGCTGCCCGGAGCGGCAGCCAGTGATCCACGTCTGGTCAAGGACAGGGCCACACCCAGTGATCCACGAGTCAAGATGGACCCCCGGCACAGGCCTCCAGAAGTGAAAAAGGAGGCAGAGAGTCTCTCCAGGGATCCCCGGAAGTTGAGACCGGTTGAATCAAACCGCCAACAGATTGTTCCCCAAAAACTGCTGACCGGGGACGAGGAGGAGGAAGGAGAGAGGGAACTAAGGGACAGGCCTGTTGTCATCCCGCTGGACGCCATTCCTGGGGCCCTGCTGCGAGACCCTCGCTCTCAGTTGAAGCAGTTCAGCCACATACGAGTCGACATTCTGCTCTTGCGACCTGCCTTTGCTCAGTCTGTGGTGTGGGCACCTGAAGACCTCATCCCATCTCTGGTGCCCAAGCAGGAACACTCCATCAACCTCCCACTCCCACCTCTGATCGCAGACGCTCAGATGAAACGGTCAGGTCTCCCAGATCACCCCAGTGTATCAAGCCCCCCGCCCTCTGACCCCAGACTGGCAGCTGCCCGTGTGAAGGAGCGCACAAGTCGGCTGCCGTCTGGATCCTCCGCTGACAGACCTGTAGACCCACGTCAACAGAAGAGTTTGGACCCCAGACTGAGGCGCACCGGAAGTCTTGACTCCAAATTGCTAGGTCCGAAGGAGTCGGCCAGCGGGGGAGGGGCTGTGGACCCTAGGCTAGTGAAGGTCAGCGCTACATCTGCCACACAAGCAGATCAGGGCAAGTCAGTGCCTGAGAAGCTGCCACCATACGCTCCTCGCTTGGCCTCCTCCGGTCTGGAGAGTCCCACTACAATCCTGGGGGGCATCAGTTTGTATGATCCTCGAGGTCAAACGGAGCAGGCGGACCCAGTGAAGCGCCCTGGTATCTTGAAACTGCCCGCGGCCAAAGAAGACCCCGCACCTGCTTCTCTTTCCCCAACACAACACAGCGGCTCCAACCAGGAGACAAAAAGTGTGGAACCCAGTCAGGCTCCACCGTCAAACCCAGAGCTCCCGACTGTCAAAGCACCGGCTGTACATAACCTCCCTGTCCAGGCTCTTGCGGGTCTGATAAGACCCCAGTACAGTGACCCACGACAGGCCAAACTAGTGGGACAAACTGGGTCTGGTGGACAAGAAGACACCACTGCGGCGAAGAAGGAGCTGGACGATGTTACAGCGGAGACGGCAAACGAAGAGGACTCCGAGGACCGGACTCTGAAAGAAGTCTTCAAGACCTTTGACCCCACTGCTTCACCATTCTGCCAGTAAACGCACGACAGTGATGCTACAGATATCTTAGTGCAATGACGTGTCTATTGGTCGCTCTTTAACTGTACATTCATATATATTTATGTTCGATGGAGGAAGTAAGACGCTCAAATAATAATGCTGCGCGTGCTTTCGTCTTATCCTCCGAAATGACGGAACGATGGACAGTTTGAACTTGAGTGACGGGAGTCATTTTTTACAACTGGAAGATTGCTGCATTGACCGAACGTCCCGTCATAACCCTGAACTTTCCACTGTCAATGGATCAAAGAGCATGAAGCGACAAGCTCTGATGTTTCCATGTCAGTGGAGCTTTTGAAAGACTCTGGCTGGTTTTTAAACATTTATACATTTTTTTTAATGTTAACACGACATGCTGGTTGTTGCTTTACCTTGCGTCATGCCATTCCACTGGTGTTTTCGTGTTCGATATTTCTCAAGAAAATACATAGTAAGTGCTCATAAAGAGAAAACATGGCGGCTGTAACTGAAACAAAAACGTTTTTTTAATCAGATTTTATGTCCTGTTTTTGTGTCATGCTGTTTGTTTTTACAAATATTAAGAAAGAATAATCACTTTGATGTAAATATTGTTACACTATCGGAAAAAAAGCATTTTAAAAGGTCTTTCGTTTACATTTCTTTCACTGTTCTGTAAGATTTTCAGTAGCGGTGCAGTCAGTAGTTTTTAGAGTGATCTGTTGACAGAAGTATATTCTGCTATTAAAATATTTTACAATAAATTACAATGAAAATATTGCCATGTTAACAATCCACAAGTTTCTGGAGCCTCTTTAGTATTTGTTCTTGGAGAAACAAACCCCACTGGTTTTTTGAATCAACTGTGGTGACTTGAGGCCGTCCTGCGCTTGTGGAGCCAGACTGGGGGCTTCAGGGTGAGATGAGGTCTTCCTCAGGCCCAGCTCATCGGTGTCTGGGTTGCACGTCTGCTGAGCTCGATGGATCTCGAGGTTCCTCTTCCACTGGAAGCACAGAGCAGTTGCCTCTGCTCCGTCTGAGTTTGGCTCTGGCTGCTTCAACCCCTGAAGGAAGAGAAATTGGATATGAAGAGGACAGATCAGTAGCAACTGAGACATTCATTTAGTGAGGGAAATCTTGGGACTTGTTCTGTTGTTGTGAAGTATCTTCATTTATGAAGTAGAAGAAGAAAAGTAAAATCAGAAGTACGAAAATAAGTGAATGATTGTAAGAGAAAAAAATCATTTTTCTTAGTTATCATAGAGGGGGTTGAATACGAAGAAGAAAATCGAAACTATTTTTCTTCAGTTAAGCAACAATTGAACCAAGAGGTTGTAACTTCTCACTGAGATGCATGCTGTCTCTGCCGCGTGGACGCCTTTGAGGACCGTCTGAAGAAGATTCTGGGAGTTCTTCACCAGGATTTCGTCGGAGGATTTACATCCCGGAGTGACTGCGTTGACACTAAACATGGAAAATGTCACAGCATCTTGTTAACTGATGTGAACTGAAATGAAGACCTTGTGAAGCGCTTGTAACATTTGTGCCACCTTCACTAATACACCCATAATCCTCCTGTCATGTGAACCCAGAGGAGTCATCGTGGATGAGGCAAATGAGGAGGGGAAAGTGGAGAATGACCTGGAGATGATGCTCAGCTGGCTTGTGATGGTTAGAATCTGCTCCACGATGAGAGACAACTCATCCGCACACTGCTTATCCAGGCAGTGGTTTGCGATCACCTGAATGAACTGAGTCACAGACTGGGAGTCCGCCATCACGTCCTTGGCCGCAGTGACAAAGGCTTCTTTAGTCTGTTCAAGCAAATGAATCTGTATCAGCTGTTGCTAGCGCTTGAGTTGACTGTCCCTTTAGGGGCCCTCACCAGCAGCGGGCCCTTCTTCTTCAGGTACTGAGTCATATAGCAGATGGTGTCCGCCATCTTTCTGGTCACCTGGACGATTCGGTTGTCATCTGGATTCCACCGGTCACTCTCTTGCTTCAGGAAGATGGAGTTGTCGGTGAGTGAAGTCACCACTTTGAAAGCACTGGAGCGGTTCTGAGTGGAAAGAGAAAATGACCCCAGAAACAGTCAAAGTTCTGCTTTGTTATATTCACTAATAAAGCACTTACACTTTTCTCTGTAGTTCCATACTTGACCACTGGTGCTCGCTGCAGCTCAAGGGTTTCACCGCATTCTTCAGAGTGAGGTTGCCACACAGCAGTTTGGCGGACAGCTGTGGCCTCTTTGACGTGAGCCACAACTTCCTGGATTTTGGGGGCCTGGCCCTGCAGGGCCGCCCTGATGTTCTCTTTAGATTCCTGGTGGATTCCGTCCTGCTTCATGATCTCTTCATCTAAGTAGTGAGCTTTAGCTGACCAGCACTGGATCATCACGTCCAGAGTCAGCGTGTCACAGACGTAGTGCGTCTCCACCATCAGCCTGGCCCTGCTGATGATCTCAGAGATCTGACAGGACAAGTGGTCGTTGATGGATCTCAGGCTGGATCGTGCGGCAGAATCTCGGATGAAGTTCAAGCTTCCTTCCACAGCGTCTGTGGCAGATTTGACCCTCTCGCATAGCAGCTGTGCGGAATCCTCAAATCTTTTCTTGTCCTCTCCACACTCCTCTTCTCTGAGGTTCCTTGCTGCCACGTATGCCAGACTAACAACGTTGTGAAGAGCAGAGTCGTAGCTGCTGTTAGTTTTGCTTAACTGGCCTGAAACCACTCGGATTTGAATGATAAGACGCCTCATGGTGACCTCTGACTTGGCAAGCTGAGCCACACTGGGCATGAAGCTGACGTCTTCTGCAGCCTGGAGGTAGGCGTTGGTCAGTGCCCTCAGCTCTTCCTGGTATTCAGCCAGCTGTTTGGCTTTGAAGGCACTTTTGCAGGTGAGACTGGTGAGTCGGGCTGCCTCCTGCACCCTCAGTGAGTTCTCAGCCAGCACCGACTGCTGCTTCCTGGCGCTCAGTTGGCCGATGGCCGTGGAAGTTCCCAGAACCTTATCTAGAGAACTGAACAGAATCTGGACAGACAGACTCCACAGGATGCAGAGCCCCTCAAGTCGATCGCCCTCCACCTCTGGAGAACCCACAAACTCTACCAGAAGTTTGGTGTTGTTCTGGGCTTTGCTCAGCTTGGTGTGTAAGCTGTTGACGGTCTCCTGTCCCTCACTCTGCAGGGGGACGTCGCAAGACGTCAAAAGCTGGACCACATCTGCACACGAGTTCACCACTAGATGGAGCTCCTGTGCTGGCACTCCACGCACTTCTTCATGCACCACTGTGAACCAGCTTCCCGCCACAGGAAGGAGAACTCTGCGGATGTTGTTGACCAGGTCAGAGAACTGAGTGCCGTGTCTGTAGATGCCTTCCGTGCTTTTTGCAGAGTTCATCGCCGTCTCTTGTGCTGTCTGGACCAGCAGAGGGGTCAGCGACACCAGCTCTGCACGGAAGCTTTCCAGCGTCTGACGATCCACGGCGTCGACGATAGCTAAAGCTTCCTTCGCAGCCTGGGCGTAGCAGTTCGACAGGTCCAGAACGCCGGTGCAGGCCTGGTTGAGGACTGTCACGTCTTTGTCTTTAGTTACAGTCAAGAAGTTATTCAAGAGGGGCATCAGGTCAAATCCTGAACACGGATCAAGCAGCCTGCGCTCTTCAGCGACAGGTGGCGTCTTTAAATCGTCGCTGTCATATTTATGGTGCAGTTCCGCTTCTATGGTTTCAGTGTCTGACAGCTCTGGCTCATGTTTGAAGTGGAGCTCCTTCTCAATGACATACAGAGGTGGAGAAACAGATCTCACCACACGGTCCCAGTCGCAGGCGTCTTCCCCCAGCGAGGGCTCTGAATCATGGAGCCGGCGGGCCGACTCTCGCAGAGGGCTGAGGAGATGAGGGTGTTTCTGTCCGTCCAGTCCCTGGCGAAGAACCTTACACTCCTCTAAAGCGATGGAAACATTGTCAGAGAACGACAAATATGCGTCCACGTTCAAGTTTCCGCCGGAGAGCATGTCTCTGACTGACTGTCCCACTTGGGTTTGACAAATCTGCACCTGCTTCAGCAGCACCAGCAGACCGTTCCTGTAGATGGGGTCATCGCTTCTGTCCAGGTGCCTCCTCACCGAGTGGACCACCATCTTCATGTGACAGACAAGATGGGAAGCCCGCTGGCGGAACAGTTCGTAGCTCTGCTCTCGGTACGCCTCGTCGCAGCCGCCGCGGTCACTGGCCATCTCATGAATGGCCATCAGGGTGAACTCCTGGACGTCCACCACATCGCAGGCGGCGTCCTGCAGCTGAGCGGCCCCTTCCTCCCACTGTCTACACATGTCCAGAAGCTTCTGCAGTGTCTGCATTGAGCCACCCAAGAGCTCCACGGACAGAGGTGCGGTTTGGGCTCGGAGTCTCGACAGATATGCTCGGGAGTTTTCAACTGCTTCCAGACTGTGAGCGTCAGTGGCCATGGCGGAGACAAAGCCTGCCACTTGCGTCATCCTGTCACAGCAGGAGATGAAATCCTCCACAAGAGGCTGGAGGACGTCAAGGTCCAGTTTCATCTGAGAGTCCTCCACAGGAATCCTTCTTAAGGCTTTGGAAAGCTCCTTATTTACCGAAGTCACGATGACAAATGTGTCCAGGAGCTGGTAGAGAACAGCGCTCATTATTGTTTGGTCCAGCTGATGGATTTGCTCCGCTAACAAAGAGCAGCTGTTCTCTGGATGTCTCTGGAAACCGTCAGGATCAGACACTTGTTTAAAATCCGACCAGAGGTGCAGGATGTGTCGACAGTGGAGGACCACTTGCTGCTGGAAGTCTCGACGAGATGTGTTTGCTACCACCATGCAGTGGAGGACGAGATCCCTCACCAGGCTGTCTAAGCTTCCACTGGATGGAGGGGAATGTGTCAGCACCTGCATCACCTGGTTTCTCCTGTCTGCATAATACCCACATGGTCCAGCAGCTCCCCCCTGACCTTCACTTTTTAGTGTAGCCACAATGTCCCACACTGTCCCCTGCACCTTGCCAAGAATGTATCTCTTGGCGGCTTGAGCCTGCTCACTGGAAGGGTGTTTGATGGTGGTGCACATGGCTGTGTGGAGCATGGAAAGACATTTTTTGAGGGTCTCCAGAGAGTCCAGCAGCTGTTGTCTCCGAGTGGGATCCTGAAGAGAGTTCGCCCTGCGGATAGTCAGACGGTGGAGATGAAGCAGCGCATCTGAAAATGCTCTGAAGGCTTTGAGCAGCAGCTTGACGTCCAGGCAGGAGGCGACATCGGTGAGACGCTCCAGCACCTGCTCGGCAGCTGACACCACTTTCCTGACAGCGGCATCATCATTGACCTGCAGGACCTGGGACATGAAAAACCGATGAACAAAACAGTGAACTCCAACTGGGTTAACTAAAGAGACATGTGGCATTGAACGCCAATTTCCTTTTACCTTTAACACTCACACAAACAACTCATCTTTGAATGTGACTGCAGTCAGTGTGGGGACAAAAAGTCTTGTTATTGCTGACTTGATTTTGTTTCAGAGTTGACAGTTTCAGTTGCTGCACAAGTTTTGAGGAACAGTGAATGTAAATGACTGAACGCGACATAGCGCTGTTCTGCCAATGTAGGTCAGAAGAAGGCAGTATGCCAAAGGCGAAAATGAGCTAACCTACGTTCTTAACATGCGTTAAGTTTAAGATAAATGCATCGCAGTTAACCTTGTTCTTGAACAAAAATACATTCAACGTTCCTCAAGGAGAGGTGAAGAAAGGGCAAACCACTCGTGTTTGTTATCCAAAGCGACAATTCTCTCAAATGGGATTCGTTTATGACTTGGTTTCTTTTTCTTTTTTAAGCTAACCTTTTATTTTATTGATGTTCTTGGAAAATAGTTTTTTTTATTTGAATGAAAAGTAAAAACTAAGCAGAAAAAAGTTGATTGGAAAGGTTACACACAACACAATAGTTCAGGCTCAAGGGAATATAATAGTTCTGTTAACTTAGGGAAATAGTATATTGTTTTATTTATTTGAATGAAAGAGTGAATGGACATTTGGATGATTTTTTAAAATCTTGATATTTTTAATATACGTAAACCTTTGCAAAAAATAAACAAACCTTACTTTAATGCAGCTTTTATCCAAAGTGTTTGAACTTTGTTTTTAGCCTTCACTCAACAAAATTCTTGAATCATAAAAGTTGTTTCATTGATTTGATCATTCTGTTTTATGAACTCATGGGAAACAAGCCCCTTGGTGGTGGTCTTTAAAAATGACTAACATGATAGTTGCTCCTTACTCTGACTACTCCCAGGAGAACACTCTGTGTGGCAGCAACGAGCTCCTCTCTGTGCTCTGTCAAACCCGACTGGATGTTGAGTTTCTGGGCCGCCAGCAGCACATGTTGCCCCGACACCGTAACCGGCTCCAACAGACACGACAACTCCATCTTTAAAATCTCATCCTCGGTTTCCATCATTCGTCTTGAGAGGAGAACAAAGACAGTGTTAGTGACAGGTGAGTGTGTGCGGTTGTCGTGTTACCTGGAGGCTCCGGCGGCCATATTCTCCGTCGCTCGTGCCACCACATGAGCCGCCTCCTCCAGCAGGACAAACTCTTCTGGATCTTCTGCGGCATCACACAGCAGCACCAAATGGCAGAGATGACATTCAATAGGTGCCACCACCTGCTCCACTGCTGTAGTTCTGATCAAGCCACGATCCAGGAGGCCGGACATGGTCACAGGTTAAAGGAAAGTGAGAGGCAACAACAGCAGAAGCTCTTGTTGGCCTTCGATATTAATAATTCAGGCACCTTCTGTCGGTGTATCATAGCAACCGCTCCATGTGTGCCTGCACCTTTCTAACACCATTTTAAATTTTAAATGCACATTTATTTTAAAGTGATTGATTTTATACTTGAGATTCTTACCGTTTGAGAAGCCAAATGAATGGAACCAACATTCTTTGTCTACTTGACATGTGCCGACCTTTCCAAAGGATGTGCTGCCTTTTCAGATGCACGTACTTAGCCACCAAGGACTCGACTCCAAGGAGTTATTTTTACCTGTATTACAATACTGACTTCACTTTATTTTGTGATAAGATACAGCTTTTTTCTTCACTTAACAGGATTTCAAACAAAATGCCATTGTACCAAACTTCAGGTGGCAAGGTTGTCAATATTTTTATTTATTTATTTTTTTAACAATTAAACACGAGTCAACATACAGAAATTTGTTTTGAAAGTTGAAATTAATAAGAATGAGTGAGTAGAAACAAGACCTCCAGGAACAAGTCATCCACAGAAATGGACAGTGTCTGAGACAAATGGAGGTCCATGAATGTGGTTATAAGAGAAAAAGTGTTCTTTTAAAGTGGGGCGTTTCCTTTTCATTGTACTTACCCATTTCAAATAATTCCGTTTTGCCCCAAACAGTACCTTCATTCCTTCAGTTAAATTCAAAGTTTAACTCGTACGCTATGCTTCACTAACATTAATAGTCATTGTTGCAGCATTCGCCGATTCATCACACTATTAGTTATATGTTTATTTATTATGAAATATTTATGATAAATAATATTTATGATAAATGAATAAATGTTGAAACCAATGAAACCCAGTATAAATGAATAAATAAATACAACATTAATTCAGGAGAATGAACGTTTCTTACTTTATACTCTTATTTAGGACGTTTTCAATACCAGCAAGGAAACAAGCGATGGATGGATAAAACGGAGAAATTTGAAATGTAAAAATTAATAATGTAAATCACACCTGGGAAATGATTGAGAAATCGCCAGTAGGGGGCGCCAAACACCACACGCCCAAGTTCAACAAGGCAACAAAGACCAGTGTGAGTTCTGCTTTGTTCCACTCTAAACTTTATCAACATATAGACAAACGACTGCAACATCATCTTTGACATCAAACAAAGTAATACGGAAACGATATTCAGTGACAGTAGTATATTCAGAACACACACACACACACTAAAAAAAAAAAAAAATCATGGTGAGATTACCGGTGACGACGAGAAAAATATAACCATCACAGTTACAATCAATGAAAAACACAAGTCAAGTGTCATAATCTCTGCATTCAGGGTCAGCGTTGACTGACCGGGACTGGGACGTGAAGGTGTACAGTATATGCCATCATGCCAGTGGAATTGATGCTTACAAATAAAGTGTATCGGATAAAACAACAAACATCGTACAGCACAAGAGAGCAATCATAGTGAGCGTTAAAGTGTCTGGAAAACGTTGGCATTGCACTTAGAAATCTGAAAAACCGTGGGCGTTATTTAAAAAAAAAAAATCCACTAGCATACTTGTATTTGGTTGCAGCTTAACTAGGATACAAGTGAGTGACATTGTCAGGATGTTTTGGTTCATCGGAAGTCATGACATTCAGCGGGAGCCCAGAAAAAAGCCTCAAACAGGGTCAGAACTTTGTAACCAGACATGCTGACTGAAAACAAGCTTTTCCCAGAAGGCTGGAGGAGCAGGTTTATGTGATGTGATTGAGCGTAGCACATTCCCACCTATTTCGGGGTATTACTCATACCCCCCTCGGCCCCGTGCGAGACTGGACTTCCATCACATCTGGCCTCTTCTCATGTTTCCTACTGAAACATTTCACCTGATGACTTATTAAATCTGCTCAGCTGAAGCCTGGATCAGTTTGCACATAAATCTCAATCCAATCTCTGGCTTATAGTAACTCATTTTCCAGGACTTTGTCTTTACTTAAACCTGGAAAGCTACTGTGAAGAAGCCCGCAGCTCACCTGAACAATAACTAAACTTAACTTTTTTTTTTATTTTTACTTTGAACGTGTTATCAGACAAGCGTTGTGATTGCAGGGTGATAAGGTTCAACTGTGAATAACAGCGTTAAGAACTCGAGTGACAATTTGCACTTTCGAATCGCAGGCGCGGAAAATGCAGAAGACACGGCCAATAAAGTGTTAATAGAGACCTGCAGTGGTGGAGGGGAGCACATGGGCTGAGAGGGTCACTCGGACAATGATGACTTCTGACAGGAGGATCCAGGGCTTAAATCTTTGTTTGTCACGGGGGTTTAAGAAGCACTGTTACCATCAAAACACGCCCTCAAACATTCCAATGCATTTAAGAAGGAGTGACAAACCTTCTGTAACTGTGTCAAAAACAATGACTTTCTAATCTTGATATGTCTGAGGTGGTGGGTTTGATTTCTGAAGAAGGAAAACTGATGCCTACTTCTATAAACTGGCTCTTTGGTGACAAGGTCAGCGTTGGACACCAGAAAGGACCTCTAAACTGTAACTGGTGCCAGAGGTGGGACCACACCGCCGGGAGAGACTGTGGTTTGGGTGAACAGCATAGCAATGTTAAGGGCAGTTATTCCACTTTGGAAGAGTTTTGGGACAATGCTTTAGTTGCGTCTATGGTGAAAAATGAGCAGCGCATAAGGTAAATGACCCCCCCAAAAAACAAGAACCCACGTGAGAAACATAATAAGGAAATGCATGCAGTCAGCGGGGAAGCCATTAACCATCCTGAGCGGGTTGATCTTCTCCGCCTGATGAGCACTGTTGGATGAAGAGCACCATCAGGGGTCCAAAACAAAATAATAAAACTGGACGTCAGCAAAAGAACTTATTCTAGGTGAAGATTGGAAATCATGCTAATTCGTTGGACTCAGAAATAGGAGCATCAGAGGAGGCAGATGTGCAGCAAAGATAGCCCGAAATTTCGGAAACAGATACGATCTCACTCCCACGACGGACTGAATATACAAACCAATCATACATCTTTGGCGTCAGAGTGAAGCTTTGCAGAGAGTTCAGTCTTATCAGTGCTTTTAGGAAAACATATCAGGAACATAACTGTGCCTCCTCTGGACTCAAATGGAAAACAATATGGCTTAAAGTGTATAAAAATAAAGTCGCTATGTAACGCAGCCCTGAGGGTTTTCTAGTCCGCCACACACTCCACGTCTCGCTCAACAGTCAACCAGGCTGGCTGGGAGTTCCCTCCTTTGAGATTAGCCCAAATTCCACAGCGAGTGTCCTCAGGCACCTCCGAGGTTTCCTGGACCCCCGCCGCACAAAAAGCAATATAGAGTCCCCAAAAATATGGAGAATAATCTTCTCTTCCACATATGGAAGACTGAAGGTGCCACTGAGGCGGCTGGGCTTGCTATCGGATCCATCCCGACCCAATCCCTAATCTCTTGGGCTCCACCGGG